>NW_028253046.1:0-82408 GCF_964263255.1 Lissotriton vulgaris
CTGTCAGAGTTGCCTGAGTGTTTGTGGGGGAAGATCTACAAGGAAGTTCTGCAGCGTGGCACCGCAGGCCTTTTGGCTATGCCATGCTGCGGCAGCCTGGAAAACACAGTGATGCAACATATTCACAGGAATATGTTGCATCTCCGTGCTTCACACTGCGCTGGCACGCAAACTGCATCCATGCGCAGGCACCTGACCCTTGCACCCTTGTGCATGGATGCGTGCATCGTGGGGCAATTGACTGTGTGCATGAAGGGGCACCTTCATGACCATGAACAATCAATACAGGCATTATGTGGCAGATTTACAATAACTGGCGCATCCCTGTAAATCAGCAGGGATGCGCCAGTTATTTTGCATGACGGTTTTAACCCCTTGCGCCACCATGGATGGGCCGCCTTTACAATGATGTAGAGATGTGTGACGCATCTGACGGTGTGAAGGTGACGCAATGCTGGAGTTGTGTCGCAAGCGCAATGCAACTCCAACACTGCTCACGGGTGCCCTATACTTGCTGTGCTGCGTCACTCCTTACGCCTGCTACAAGCAGACATAAGGTTTTGACACAGCTGGGAAGTAAAGGTGACACAGTGAAATCTTGTAGATTTCATTGAGTCCCTTTGACGACACATTCCTGCAATAGAATGCCCACCCTGCGATAGAACACCCACATGAAACCTAACGCAGGTTTTATGTGGCGCAGGGCTTTACACCGTGACGCATCTCCCAAGATATGTCACGTTGCAAATAAGGCGCAACTTGTCGTATGGTTGGGGTGGCCAAGCTGGCTACCATGGCGGACGTGACCTGCTGAGGCTCTGAGAACGGGCTTTCACCTCGCCTATTCATGCTGAGTCCAGCTGGTCCCTATGCACACCGGATGGCACCGGAATGTAAAGGGGACCCAGTGTTGACCTCCAAAGTGGGAATGCGTCCTTGTGGCGGCAGAAAACAGACCGTCAATTTGGAGAATTGACACAGGAAGGAAGATAGCACCCACCCCTCTTGTGGACACCCGTCTAATCACTTTACTCTAGCACAGACCCAGAGGTATCCGTAATCGGTGCCATGACATCCCCTAGACCCTCCAGGCCGGGGGTTAGCGGAGGGAAACAGCAAGAACGGGGTCACAGACCCAGAAGCAAATGCCTCAGTACCGTGGACGGCAGACCCGCACCCAAGAGACCGACCCACACCACCCGCAACACCAGCGCCCCACAACGTGCCAACAACAGAAGCTCCCTACCTCAGCCCCGCAGGACCAAAGACGGACTCGAAGGCACTAGTGGCGGCCCGGCTGGCGGGGGTCACCGAGGTGTGATGGTGAATTTTACCCCGTGGATCGCCCAGGTGGCCAGGTCTAGCGGACCACTCTTGTGGCTCACCTCCGCTGACATTGCCGACGGGTCACTCAGACAGGTGAGGCCTAGTGGGGAGGAGGGGGCCTTGCCTGCACCTGGGTTGGCCCCAAAAGTAAGGGCCCACCTGACCCTAAGATGGCGCTTCTGCACTGCTACTGCTCCCGTGCAGCATGCCAATACCCTGCTTCCAGGTGTTAGTGGTATAGACTTTCCCTGTATACTAGCTGCTCAATGACCCACACTTGAAACGGAGGACCAGAGGGGCCCACATCAATATCCAGATCCCATCACATGCTACGGTGGAGATCTGCCTGACCCTAGCATGGAGACTGCCGACTTATGTGCTCAGACCATTGCGTACACCAGGTGGTGCCCCATAGCAGGAACAGCCTGAGCACGGCAATGCCCCGCAAGGCCACGTTGGACAGGATTGAGGGGCCTCCCCCCTACTTCAACATAAGGTGCGCGCCAACTGCGGGGACAGCAACAACGCAGCGACTCAACAAGTGCAGTGGACATGATTGCTGCTGGGAGGGACCGCCTCGAGTGAACGCGGCGGACCTGCAGGGGCGGCCCAGCTGGGCCAAAGGTGACCTGCCCAACGTGCCTCTCCAACCCTACAGAGCTGTAAATCCCCTTCCCAAGACATCAACGCTGGCCCCCTGCCTCATCTCATCCCACTTATCTGGTGCGCAAGAGACATTGACAGCACCAGAACACACTACACCCGGCCACGTGGAGGTGCACCACCTGCAGAGACAGAAGCGCTAACCTAGCACTACCACTTGCCACCCAGGCGGATCTGCAGTTGACATGATGAGGAACCCCAAGACAACGGTGGCGACCTGGGGGACCATCTCGGACGCTTCCACCAGCAATCAATCTACCTCCTCAAAAGACAATGCCGTGGCAACGGATCACTCCCTCTCAGAGAAACTGGACAGAGTGCTGGAGGCAATCGTACACTCTAGGGTATCCATGGAGCAGCAGTTGGACACTCTCACCACGGACATCAGCCTCCTCCACGATGAGCACCGCAAACTGGCTGAAAAGGTCTCGGACACTGAGAAGATAGTTTCCTGTATTAAGCTTTCAGTGCAGGCACACCAGGACTTGCTACAAACCTTACTTGGCAGAGTGTCCACCATGAAAGAACGCATTGCCGACCTGCAGGGACGATCGAGATGCTGCAACGTACGTGTTCCTGGCCTGTGCAAAGGAATTGAAGAATCAGACGCAGTGGGATACATGGAGGCCTGGACAAAATCCTTCACCCCTGATGCAGACCGGATCACGTTCTTCTCCATCGAAAGGGCACACTGTGTCCCTGCACGTCGACCCCTGCCGGGTGCACCACCGCGACCGATGCTGGAAAAATGTCAGCACTTCCGAGATAGAGATGCAGTCCTAAGGGCGGCCTGTCAATCTGGTCCACTCAGACTTGAGAATAAAGTCATCATGCTCTTCCCAGACTACTCCCGAGCCATCCAAAGACAGAGGTCATCCTTCCTAGAGGTGAAACGACGCCTGCGGACAGAAAATGTACAGTACTCCCTGCTGTTCCAAGCGAGCCTTATAATCATACACGATAGCACCACTCACTTATTCACATCCGCAGAGTAGGCTCACGACTGGCTAGACCAGAACTGTAACACAAGCCATAACACGGGGAGCACCCGAGATCAGCACACGAGGATGTCAGGCCCCAGAAGGTGCCACTCGCAACGCCGCAATCGGCAGGGAAGCCACAAGTTGCTATTGCGCTCCCTGGGATTGCCCGACCTGGAACAAATTGTTTGTGAACGACGCAAAGCCCTGAATGGCGGCAACGAGCCTTCGGTCCACCTCCCCGCAACTGACATTGAGTGAGGTCCACACCATTTTTCCTCAGAGGGGGAGGAAGACAGCAAGGAGACACAGTCTGGAGTGGACTTGGTGGCCCTCCCATCGGTCACCCCACAAACTGCTGAGGATCTGATTTCACTGATGATATGGCTTGCTTTGGAAGAGGGGGAAGAGGGATACTCCCTCCAACTAGCGGATTACACAGTCCCTATCAAACAAGAAACCACACAAATTATTGATGCCATTAATACCGTCACAAATCAACATGAGACAGGTGGCGACCATTGATAACATGCGTAGCCCAAACAATGGGTTACCTCACGGGCATGCGCTGCAAACGCCACAGAATGTTCATGCTCTCACACCAAGCAAGAGCAAGTTTGGACATATCACCGTTGACGATAGGTCCCCAGATTTGGGACTGTTTTTTCCCCACCCCAGTTATTCCCTTCCTGTGCATCCACCTACACTACACTGTGTCGCTTCATCCACACCACCGTAAGGCAGCACTGTTGTCCAAGCAACTCAGGCGGCCCGAGGGGAGCACTGAGACCAGAGGCCCACAGGAGAGCCCAAGCAACCTCTCCTCCCCCCGGCCCCAGAAACCTACCAATAGCACATAAAGGCACCACCGCTATCCTCACACTGAATGTCCGAGGCATGCACTCTGCACGCAAGCGTTACTTAGTATACACGTACATCAAATGCCATCATGCACAGGTCGCATTCTTATAGGAGATGCACCTCACCACAGGTGAAGTAGCAAAGCTGGGCAAGCGCTGGCAGGGAATCCTCTGCACCACGAGATACTCGGCCTATGCCAGAGGAACCCTTATATGGATGCGACCTGGTGTCCCATTCCTAGAGCAGTCCAGATCCATAGACCCAGACGGACGCTACTCCCTACTGCAGGGTGTACTAGCCAGCCAACCCGTGCTGCTGGGGAGTATATATGCGCACCAAAGCACATTTTGGGACACGCTCTCCCTGCTCTTGAGCACACATACACAGATCCCCTGGATACTGTGAGGGGATTATGACTGCATACTAAATGCAACACTAGATAGATCATATCCCCCCACCCAGCATCCCCCATTATAACAAAGGCAAAGTGATTTGCAACATAGGCAGGACACTGGTCCCTAATGGATGCCTGGTGCTCACAGAACCACAGCACCAGGCTTTACTAATTTCACTCAATGCCACATGGTCTCAAGGTACACTTGGACAGTTTCCTTTGCTCTACCTCTATCTTGCCTAGCATTTCTGACTCTGAGTTCCTAGGCAGGGTCCTCTCAGACCATGAAGCCCACACATTCACACTCCAGTGGCACCCACCCTGGCCCCCTGTCACCACCTGGCGCCTCCCCAGGGACTGTCTGGATGACTCCGTTTTTGAGCAGGCTCAAGCGGAGCACATGTGGAACTACTTTCAGAAGATTTCTGGTACGGCCAAAACACGCACAAAGGAATGGGATGCCTTCAAAATTTTCATGCGGGGCACATGTATTCAACACATTACAGGGGTCTGTCAGGTCCTTGAACGCGACATCAAAACTACAGAGCAAACACTAGCCGCACTCACACGGGAAACAGACCCAGCCAAGGCCACACCAGCTCAAATTGCTGACACCAAGACTACATATGCAGAGACACTATCGAGCCTGCGCCGATATAATTTTGTGGCGTATGCTGCCCCGGTGCACAAAAAAGGAGACAGAGCGGGCACACTCCTGGCTTGGCTCGTCAGTAAAGACTCAACCCTCCCACCAATCATGGCCATTTGCAGTGGCCCAAACACTTACCTCCACTCGCAGATCTCAATTCTGGAGGCATTCCGGAGGCTTTATACACAACTATACACTAGCCCTGCTCCAGTGCATGCGGACGTCCGTACCCAATTCCTCAGTAAACTCAGACTACCTAATATAGATTGCAATGACCGACAGGAAGTAGACGAGCCCATAGAGGTGACTAAAATCAAGCAGGCGATGAAGGCGCTGGCCACCTGGAAGGCTCCCGGATCAGACGGCCTCCCACAGGGGTTTTATCACACCTTTGTGCCCCAACTGGTACCTCAATTGGTCACTCAGTTTCAAGTGGCCCTCGAGACTGCGCCATGCCACAATCCATGTGCGAGTCAGTTATAGGGTCTCTCCTCAAGCCGGACAGGGATCCCCATGACCTCGGCTCATAACGGCCCATAGCCCTATTGCCCGCTGTCTATAAAATCTACGTGAAGATTCTGGCGGACAGATATGCCAATGTCCTCCCATGATTTATCCAGCCAGATTAGAATGTATTTGTGCCCGGCAGGAACAACTCTTCTAATTTACGGCAACTGTTCCATGTCCAGGATCAGATACGAGATCGCTTCACCCGAGCGGCGTGCTTGGTCCTGGAACTGGAGGAATCATTTGACACCCTCTCATGGCAGTATCTACTCCAGGTCCTGCGGTACATGGGAGTGGGAGCTCATCTCCAGGCATACACCAAGCTAATATACTCCACTCCCACATCTAGAGTGCGATTATGGACCCTCATATCAGCCCCATTGCCGGTACGTCGAGGCACTCAGCAGGGATGCCCACTCTCCCCGTTACTCTTCGCCATGGCGATGGAACCTCTGGCGATCCACCTTTGCGCCGCGGGCGAGAGTTGAGGAATCCAAATTGCTGACTCCACTAATGTGGTATTGATGTAAACAGCTGACGTGCTCATCTATGTCTGCAATATTGCGGCGGACCTCTGCCCTATATTACGCAGACTGCAGGACTTTGAGAAGGTAGCAGGACTTAAAATAAAAAGGTCCAAATCGACTATATATCCCCTGGTACAAGCCATGCCACAATCCCACTGAGACTGGGACACATCGACATCTCCTGGAGCCCCCAGGCGGTCCAATACCTGGGAGTCTGGCTATATCACACATCTCAGGACATTTGCAAGGGCAGGGCGATGGCTGGCATCAGATCCTCCATACACTTCTGGAAAGATCTCCCACTGGCTGTCAGGGGGAAAATAGCAGTCGCTAAGATGATCATCGTTCCGTGGCTATTATATCATCTCTTATCTTCCGGTGGTCCCCCACATTCCTTTTTTAGCGAGCTTGACATCCTCCTCGGGACTCTCATATGGGGATCTGGAGGCACGCGTATTGTCTTTGCCAAGCTGCAGCTGCCCCTCGATCAGGGTGGATAGCTGCCCCATCCTATGAGGCTTAATTTTTAGCTGCCCAACTGCAATGGGTGTCGCGTTGGACAGTGGGGCGGGCACAAGGGGAACTGGTAACAAAAGCCAGGCAAATCCGGAGCCCAGCCATCAACTGACTGCTACTGCCAGGGGCAAAGCCACCCCAGACCAAGCCACTCCCGGTGATGACAGCACACACCTGTCTGCAACGCATCCACAGAATGGACGGCGCATTACCCCGTACTTCCCCCTCTCTTGACGCTGGTGTGGTTCCCCAAGGGAATGGCGCACTACATGTAGCGGCTACTCCGCACGTGGACTGAACACTCATTGACAGACGCAGGCACACTATATCTCAACGGCCAATTACAGACCTTCGAGACACTCATGGAAGACCTCAACCTCCCTAGAGGACAATTCCTTTTCTATAGGCAGTTTTTAGAAAACTGTGGCAAAATGTGGGAAACAATAGATACCGAACCTCCCACACACCTTGTCATACACGTGTTACTACGGATGGGCCCGAGCGCCATTTAGTTACTTGGATATATAAAGCCATATGGGCCCTTAAGCAACCCCCCCTTGCACCCCTCCAGGAGAAATTGGAAACAGACTTCTGCACATATATTTGCTTATCATAAGGCCTGTAAAGTTCATGGACATAAAGTTGATGCTCCTACTTTAATTTTATGTTTGTAATTTATTGCACATTGTTACATACTTAATTTTGGTAAATCATGAGAAGAATTGTGTGACAATGTGTGTGCGGCGTCCTAGCCCTGCTGCAGTGTGGGGGATGTCTTGTCCTTCTGCTTCACCTTCATCACCATCATCCATTTGTTCAGGGTGCTGGACCTCTTCATCCCAGGGCACATTTATTTTTACACATATGTTGTGGAGTATTGCACATGTTATTGTCATCTTGCACACAGTTTCAGAAGAATAGAGTAGCCTTCCGCCTGATAAATCTAGGCACCGGAACACAGACATGAGTATTCCAAAGCTTCTTTCAATTATGTTTCATGTCTTGAAATGGGCATGGTTGTATGCCTTTTGTGGTTCAGTCTGTGAATTTTCAAATGGTATCATCACCCACGTCTGGAGACCATATCCTTGATCAGCTGAAAGTAAGTACAAATGTGTTACTTTAGGGCAGAGGTCTTCAAACTTTTGGATGCCGAGACCCCCCTGTCAACATTTTCAGGCGCAAGGACCCGCTCCTGACAAAAATTTCTAAACCCTGTGTGGGTGACAAGAGTACCCAAGTGACTGCACGGTGAGCGATGCAACAGTGTGAGAGTAGGGTAAAAGGAGTGACTGCAGGGTGAGTGAGGTGACCATGAATTTGGGTTCGACTGTAAGTGCAGAGTGGGATGAATTAATGCATGGTTAGTGATGGCCTTGTTTGAGTGAGATACAGGTTGAGCAGTGAGGGGGGGACAGGTGAGGGAAGTGTCACATGAGTGCAGAGTAAGTAGTGTGGTCATGTGACTGCAGGGTGAGGTACAGGGTGAACAACGCAAGCGCATTGTTAGTGCAGAGTGATCACTGTGAGTGCAGGGTGAGCGGGTGAATGTTATGAGTGCATGCTGATCAGTGTGAGTGCATTGTGATCACTGTTAGTGCAGGGTGAGCGGGTGAATAGTGTGAGTGCATGGTGATCAGTGTGAGTGCATTGTGATCAGTGTGAGTGCATTGTGATCAGTGTGAGTACATTATGATCACAGTGAGTGCAGGGTGAGCAGGTGAATGTTGTGAGTGCATTGTGATCAGTGTGAGTGCATTGTGATCAGTGTGAGTGCATGGTGATCAGTGTTAGTGCAGGGTGAGCGGGTGAATGGTGTGAGTGCATGGTGATCAGTGTGAGTACATTGTGATCACTGTAAGTGCAGGGTGAGTGGATGAATGGTGTGAGTGCATGGTGATCAGTGTGAGTGCATGGTGATCAGTGTGAGTGCAGGGTGATCAGTGTGAGTGCAGGGTGATCAGTGTGAGTGCATTGTGATCAGTGTTAGTGCAGGGTGAGTGGATGAATGGTGTGAGTGCATGGTGATCAGTGTGAGTGCATTGTGATCAGTGTGAGTGCATTGTGATCAGTGTGAGTGCATTGGGATCGCTGTGAGTGCATTGTGATCGCTGTGAGTGCATTGTGATCACTATTAGTGCATGGTGATCAGTGTGAGTGCAGGGCGAGCGTGAAAGTGAAGGCGAGAATGAGGAGTGAGTTGTCTGAATGCAGGGTGCATTCCCAGAAACTTGAAGCGTAGGGTTTCAGATATAAGTTAAACTATTGCTATAATGGCATTAATCAGGGATCGATGGTGGGGGAAATAAATAATGTGCCGATACAGCTCATTATTTTGATGACCCAGAAGTAAGCAATCCCCTAAAGCTGTATGATTAGCACTTATCTGTGAATACAGCAAATATAAATAGAAAGCCCTTTTAATTGTACTCTAGGGCTGCCTCAATGATCCATGACTGATAATTAAAGAGAACAAAGACAGAAAAGTCACATAGCTAATTAATACATACTTTTTTATTTATAACTCTATTTAGTGTCAAGAGCAGGTCTCTGCGGGCTCTTTAAACAACAGGCAGGCATTTTAAAATACAAATGTAAGGAATAGGCAGAGTGGGGGCCCAGGGGGTACTGGAACCATTAAAAAAACTAAGGCTACGTAACCAGTTAACAAAGGCATGTAAATAAGCAAATGGTCTTCAAAGACCTGTGAAAAGCTCAGGCAGCCGGAGATAAGACTCCAGACCCCTCCCAGCCGACCCCCCAGCAGCGCGAGCTGCACTGAAGCAGCCCGGGCTGGGAGACACTATGGGGAAGGAGGGGGGCTGACGCTATGGGCCTGGGCAGAAGTGTGAAGGGAATGCGCGACCCCCTTCCTATCACTCCACGGCCCCCTTGGGGGTCGCGCCCCACAGTTTGAAGACCCGTGCTTTAGGGTGACATCAGTATACATAGCATGTGTTGTACGTCAAGTTTGTGAAGATTGTCATGGTGAATTACATTGGTGTCAATTGCATGTTGTGTTTGAGGTTGCTGATCAGCTTTCCATGCCCCTGACACTACTTAACTTTTTCTGACACACTGGCAGCGCAGTGCACAGCACCATATTAGCAGGGACAGAGAGAGACCCCCTGGGTGGATTTTTTCTGTCCTTGTTAATTTGGCTCCTCTCCACGCAGCACTTTCCGTTGATGATGCTTACTTGGGTGTTGCTGTGGGTGGTTGCTGCTGTGACTTTTGTGGCTTTTAAATTTCCCTGCACGCATGGATTTCTCCCCAGCAGAGGCGCAGGGAACATGAGAGAGACTTGCAGTGGGTGCATTGCCATGCAGAAGGACTTGGTGCCTCGGGAGTGACTGTGGCCCATTCGTCCTTGTTAAGAATGGCGGACCTTGCAAACAAGAGCTGCAATGTCCCCTCGGGGCAGCTGTATGCCGCTGAGCCCTGATGTCATTACGCACCTCTGTACCTGCATAGAGCGGTGGCCATTACTGTGTCCAGTGGAAATTGGCAGAGCTTCATCCTGGGTATGGACTGGACCTTACCCTTGCACAGTGTGCGCTGCTGGTGTGTTTGTATACTTGTCAGCAGGATTTATCGGACCGGCTGGACTAGGTGATGGGTTCATGGAGGGAATCACCACTGTTTCACTTCCCTCTGGCTTATTGGTGACCTCACCTTCTTCTGACTCAACAGCAATCTCTTCAGTCCCAGTATCTGGTGCCCACTCTACTTGACTAGTACTTGGCTGTTCATCATCAAAACGTTCGTCAGAATCTATCAATCCAGATTCTTCAGCTTCGCACACTTCAGCTGCTGGGTTTTGGTTTCGATTTACCAGTTGCTGTTTTAGGTCTTTCGATTGGACTTGGGACTCTGTGAGTATGGCTGTCATGTATCCAGTTTGGCAAGCTAAAACACTTCACTGCTGTGGTCTTCACCAATATAATCTGGTAAAGGCTGCTCCAACAAGGTTCTAGACATGTTTTCCTTATGTGCTTCTTGACTAGGCCCCACTCACCAGGATTCAGATCATGTGCTTGATCTCGCTGTGTCGTTGTGGCACCTCTTCCAACCCGGCAGGACACAGAACACACCTGGTCAGCTAGTCCTTTACAGTAGTATAGCACACGATCATCAGACATATTCATCACTTTGTTTGCAGCTCCTGCCGTGAGGGCAATGGTCACAGTCCACAGCTTCCTTCTCCACCGCTGTGAGGGAAACGGCCAAGGACTCCAATACCCAGGTGCCCCGGGGACCACGGCGCACCTGTGACGACACCGCCTGCGCCCGGAGGCGCTAGAAAACAGCGGAGAGCCGAGCGCTCTGTGGGTGGCAAAGCACGCCAGTAACAATACCTACCGCACTTCCCGCAGCTCCTGCCGTGAGGGCAACGGCTACAGTCCACAGCGTCCTTCTCCACCGCCGTGAGGGAAATGGCAAAGGACTCCAATACCCAGGTGCACCTGGGACCACGGAGCACCTGTGATGACACCGCCTGCGCCCGGAGGTGCTAGAAAACAGCGGAGCGCCTCCCGCCACGTGGGACGCGCGCGGGCGGCGCTGGGAGAAGCCAGGGACAAGGGCGGGACCGTCCTAGGCCGAAGGAGGCCGAATGAGACCGGGCAGGGCCATCCCTCTTGGCTGAACATTTAATGACTAGAACTATTGTGGTAACCACTTTTACTTTATTCAGTCAAAGCTTGACCCTTTTTGTGACAATTTATTTAATGCTGACTATTGAAACTGCTTCCTGGGGCCTTATTATTATACGATTATTTTAATAATTAGTGTATTCCTTTGTATCCTAACCAATTTTGAATTGTGATCTGAGCCTCAATTGAGAATCCCATGTTGAGTTTCATGGGCGAAGCAAACCCTATAATCTCTCGCCCCCTAACTAGGCAAAAGGCAGCATCATCATCCCCAGTCCTGAGTCTGACAGCGATTGACAAAATGCTACAGAAAACCATAGGGGTGGTTGCATTGGCTATAGTGAATACTGAAAGACGCCTTTCTCTAACTCCCGCCATGCCCCCCTCTGCCAACTGGGGACATATCCCTGGATACTGTTAACTCACCTGACTCGATGTTAGTGTCTTCCTTTGTTGAGCTTCCTTGCGCACAGATCATGCCAGATCTTGGCTCTCCCAATAACTCTGTATCATCTATAGTTCCACAGACTGTTAGAAAGGCACCTGTGCCCCGTCCGAGAAACAAGAAGTTGAAACAACTCAAAAAGGTATCCAAGAGTTTTTCCCCTACTCCTAATTCCTGATCCCACAGATGCTGAGCCAGGCCCCAACTATTCCACCTTATCACCTCCGGTTTGGGCCTCTCATCTACTATTAGATTTCCAAGCCCAAATGGAACATCTTATCAACTCTCACTTAAAAACCTTGATGAGTAGAATTGATAGAGTAGTTTCATTGTTAAATAACAAAAGTGGAGTAGGAGAACACCAATCCACTCCATCGGGGATTAATACAGGGAAAGTGGTTCCAGGCAACACCAAGCAGGCGACTCAAGGCCCTAGCCTAAAGGTAGGTCTCAGATCATGAAAACCTAGTACAAGGGGCGGCGCCAGTAATCCCGTGTACACGTATCCCTGAAACCACTGCACCCAGGGCTTTTCTAGACACAGCTAGCCGGAGTCCTCAAAATCCACCTCCTACTCCTAAAGCCCCCTGTAATCAGCGGCCAGACCAGGGTCTGGAGCCTCAAAATCTTTCTCTAAAACCTCCCTGGTATTGGAGCCCATTGTTCTCCTCCTTTACCTCAGCTACCACCTGAAGCATCCCCGTATGTGGTGGTTTTAACAGGCGTCCCTCTGTTGTAAGGTGAGCGAGGTGAGACCTTCCCCGAGTTGAAAAATAAAATCATCTACTGGCTGAATAGAAACAGACCCTTAACATGATCAGGGCACGGGGAAATTCTATTTGCTAGAAGAGTTAGTTGGCTGGGGACCAAACGCAAAGATATCAGGGGGGACTGCTTGATCATTAATTTCAGGGATCCCGGAGTGGTTAATCATGTCCTCGAGTGGGAGGCTCTTGCATCCTGGGCCCAATCAACTCTCGACTGCTGGGGTATTTCTACTCCTGGGATCTACTTCCGGGAGGGCCAGTTCTAACCTACTTCCACCATGAGGAGCAGACAGTAGTATATAATCTACAGATAGCCAATAGTTTTAATGCCCTGAATAATGTAGATTGACTAACCCCTCTCCCGGGTCCTAACGAAGCGGTCGCCTTTGTAGGTGGGTGCTTGGTGGAGGAGTATGTAAGGGTTAAGGAAGGCCCCCCCCAAGAAGGACCATAGGTGAATGGGTGATGGATTGTCCGCAACCGTACCAAGCCCAAGCCTAAAGATTAGCCCTCAGGTGATGCACTGAAGCTGGATACTGTTACAGGATCTCCCCCTTCTACTGCTCGCTTACCTACTCTAGGTAGTTCTCATAGGGCAAAATCCACTATAGTTAGGTTTGAAGGGGTTGATTCTCGTAGAGCATTATTGGGTTCCTGGAATCTAACAGGGCTTGGTTCAAAGCTATCCAATCAGGAGGGGGGGGGGGGGGGGGGGGGGGGGGAGTTGATGGACAAATATGACCCGTGTTTGTTCCAAGAGACTTGACTGCTGACAGCCCCCCTAAGGGTGGGCTTTGCAACATTCTATATACCGGCTGTGCAGGGACCCAGGGGTAGACCTTTGGGGGGATTGTGTATCTGGGTAGCTACACATCTGGGGTGCTCAGTTAAAGTAACTGATTCTCATTCCCCGGATATCCTCTGTATAACACTTAAATTCCCGGATGCTACGACGGTGGTGGTATTCAACATTTATTTGTGCCCTATTCCACAATAGCTGGGGTCTTCTCTGTTAGAGGCTCTTGACCAACTTCTTTTTTCATTTCCCTCACCTATTTATCGAATTGTAGGGGGTGATTTTAACTGTCATTTTGAACCCTTGGATGGGATCCTTTCTGTTACCCTTGATGAGGATTTGACTTGGCACATTCAGGAGTGCTCCATGTACCCGGCAAAGCGCTTAACCGCCTTGGCCCTCCAGATTAATAAACTGCTCGTTACCCCACTCTCTTAGGGCATGTAATGGCAGGCTCCCACCGGATGTACCAGGTATGTGTACCTATAATAGAGTGGGGAAAAGCACAACCATTGAATACATTATGGTCAATGTGGAATTCTGGTCCCAATTGAAAGCCTTTACTGTAATCCAAACGGTAGATAGGAACCATAACCTTTTGTCACTTGAAGTAACATTTAGTCTGGGACTCCAATACGAAAGGGGGTAACGGAGACCTGTGCAGATTTAATCTAATCTCAATGGCAGGTGGCCGACGCATTAGGTGGACTAAGTTTGTGTTAGCTCCTGACAAAATTGCTTAGCTATATCGACATGCTGCCCATTTCGTAGCCGAGGCCTTCGAACTCCCAGCTGACAAATATGGTTTGCCCTATTTCCAGGATTCTAGAGCGCATTCACACCAATCTTGTCTCGACTTTGGCTGAATATTTCTATACCTCAGTCATTAATAAGCCACGGGCTAAAAACCGGGCCCAATAGTTCAATAAAAACTGCAGGGCGGCCAAACGCGCACTTGTAAGTGAGGTTAAAGCTGGGTCCGTGCTGAGCATTAGAGCAGCTAGACAAACCTATAAAAGTATGATTTTAGAGTCTAGGTCGGAATGGGAGGCGAGTAGATGGGAAAGCATAAAAGAAGCCCTGGAAGGACGTGACTACAGGGCCTTTTGGAACTTAGTTAGAACAGGCTCGGTTGAGGGGTCGTCCGCTATAATTCCCAACCTGAGTGAAGAGGTTTGGTTAACCCACTTCAAGCCCCTTTTTTCCCTCATTGACTCCGCATCTCCTGAAGACCTAGTTCCTTCATTGAAGAGTTCACCTCCTCGAGTATTACTGGATGCCAGGGTCCCCAACTGCTCCCTTTTACTATACTTGAAATCCAGGTGGCACTTAAAAGTTATCCTCTGGGAAGGACCCGGGCCTAGATAGGATCCCGGGAGATCTATTTTTGAGTGAGCAGAAGGTTTGGGTCCCTTATATCTATCTATACTTTAATGCCATTTTCTTTGGCATGGAGATTCCCCGAACTTGGGTGGGAGCCAAGATTATCCTGATCCATAAAAAGGCTTCACCTCTTGACCCGGCTAACTACCGCCCTATCAGCCTCATTGATGTGTTGCAGAAACTATTTGCCTGCCTCTTACTATCAAGGTTGCAGAGCTAGATGGACGAACACCACATCCTAACTCCCCTCCAAGCGGGCTTTCGTGCCAAGGTCTCTACCATCGACCAACTGTTTAGGCTCCAGCTGGTCTACTGGAAGACAGTGACCATGGGGGCTGGTGGTTTGTACTTGATTTTTGTGGATCTCCGATCCGCTTTTGACTTGGTCCAGAGGGATAACCTTTGGGCGATTTTGCTGGAGATGGGTGCCCCAGTATATCTCTGCCAATTATTCAAACGTATGCATCAAGGCAGTTTTGCAAGGCTGAGGTATGAGAGGAATGGGGAACTTCCGGCTCCTTTCCAGGTGGAAAGGGGTGTGAGGCAGGGGTGCGTGCTTGCCCCTACGTGTTTTTCCCTGTTCCTCAACGGTTTGATCGAACACCTGGAGGGAGCGGGGGATCTGGACTCACCTAGCCTAGCTGCCCGCAAGATACCAGCCCTGATGTTCGCTGATGACACCCTTTTGTTATCAAATCCCCCATAGGTTTACAGCGAACATTGGAGGTGTTTTGCTCCTTCTGTGGATCTAGAAACCTGGAGATTAATCTTTCAAAAACCAAGTTCATGGCTTTTAATGCAAAAGCATCCAATTGTCCACACCCTCAGATGGCAAGGCGTTAGAAAGAGTGTCTACTTTCGACTATTTAGGGGTAACTCCAAATGATAGGATGGAATGGGGCGCATTTGGCTAAGGCTAACCTGAAGTTGGTCCAATCCTCTGGCAGTATCTAAAGGTTTATAATGAGTGTTCATCTAAAACTTTGGGCCCGCCAGTAGAAATTTACAAGGCCCTGGCGAGAGGGGGGCACTCTACGGAGCAGAACTCAGGGGCCATGTCAACGCCGCCTCTCTGTCCACTTCTGAGAACAGCTTTATCAGGCGCCTAGCGAGACTTCCCTTGAGCACACCCTTGACCCCATTACGTTTAGACCTTGGTTTGACCCCCATACAGGAGGTTATTTCAAATCGTCCATTCAGCCGCGGTCGGTAGTGGGATGACGTGCAGGGCAGTGACATGGAGAGGGGGAGGGGCAGGGTGGGGGATAGTAATGTATGGATTACAGAGTTTTACAGGTAAGTAAACATATAAATAAATAAAACGGATTTCGTTGCGCGCACTGCATCGCATTTGGTGATGCAGTGCACTCAACGAAATTCGTTTTATTATTTATATGTTTACTTACCTGTAAAACTTCGTAATCCATACATTACTACCCACCACCCTGCCCCTCCCCCTCCCCACGTCACCGCCCTGCAGGTCATCCCACTACCTACCGCAGCTGCTTCCACTGCTATACTGGAGGTGTCTCTTGTCCACCCCAGAGCTCCTAAGTTATAGGGAAGACCTAGGGGCACTCTTGTCCATAAGGGGTGTGGGAAAAATTCCTTGGCTGAAGTTTAGCAGCTCTGCCACGCACTGGGAAGGAGAGATTTGTGGTTTGCTCCCAAGGAAACCTGTGCCACGACTAATAAGAGGGCATTGGGGGCCGAACTCAAACAATATCGTATGCACCTTTTATTATCAAATCCTTCTTTGGGTAGGCTGACCAATAGCTTTTTGGTGGTCAAGGACAACTATCAATTTTAGAAATTCCTGGATAACATCCAGCCCCTACTGGCAAAGAAATTATATCTCCAATTCAGACATGGAGTTCTTCTGGTGAGGGCTGTGACAAACAAGTGGACAAATATTCCCCATGGTCTGAGCTCTTGCCCGGGGTGCGAAAGCAGCGAAGAGACAGATCTGCATGTTCTACTCTTTTGCCCGCTTACTCCAGGGCTAGAGCTAAATGGATCGTCCAACTATGTAGTCCAGGGCCCTTAGGGACTATAGGGATGTATTTAGAATATTAAAATATGACAGCACCCCCCTGATTGCATTTGTAACTTCCAAATACCTTTGGGCTATGTGGTGCGCAAGAGGCGCAAAAATCAAAAAAGTCAAATTGCTCCTATTGTATCACCGTAATCTGTGTAATCTAGAAGGTTCCCATATACTATAAGCCCAGGGACTCATTTTCCTCTCTTAACCTGTACAGGATCCTGCCATGCTTTTAACATTCTTAACTAAAACTATTTCAGGACTTTGGCCCGTAACCTTGTATGTATTACTTGTTTTATAAGGACAGCTTTTATGTAATGTATGTACACATGTGCTTTTATGCTTTTTAACTGATAATAAAGCTTTTTTGACTGACTGTATACTTGTGCATTGCAAGGACTGGGCCCAGGGATCAAATGCCTTTTCTATGTCCTGATAAATACCTGCCAGACTACACGTCCCCTGGCTGGTAACCCATTTGTTAGGATGTTATACCTATTCCCCCTGTGATTGGTTTGGGACACTGAAGGTCAGCACTCATCCAGGGGAATCTGTAGGAGCCCAACGTATGTGGAAGGTAGGGTAGGCAGGTATGCCAATATGCAACCGAAGAAGTGTGACTGTGAATGGTGAACAGCCACTTTGCAACCACTGCTTGATGCATTGTGAAAGAAGTGGAAGACGAGGTATGTTTTCGCTGGTGTTTATTGCTACCATGCCATCATGGTAGACCAAGGGGGATGCCAGGCTGGGGCTAACCAAGACCTGGAGCATGGCACCCCTGCGCAGCCTCAGTCCACTTTAGGGAAACCTGTACAGCAGCAGCTTCCTTAAATATTGGAGGCCATAGCTGACACAAAGGCTACTCTGCACCAGAACATTAGCACTGTAGTGGTCGGGATTGGTCTATTGTGGTAATAGCACAGGTAACTCTCAGAAAGGCTAAAGTTTACTGAAACCAGCATTGCAGAACTGACTCCAGCGCAGAAAGCCATTGAACAACAAATATGACCCCTCATAGTACATCTATTCAAGCCTAGGGCTGAGGACGTGGAGGGCTGCACCCGCAGTGCTGACATCAGGTTCGTGGGTCCTCCGGAAGGGTCGGAAGGAGATGACATGGTGTATTTTCTGGCAAATTGGTTTTGGAGTTTGTTGGCTTCTGAGGGCCTGTCAGCTTTCTACACTCTGTAGTACGCACATCAGGTGCCGGCAAGGGCGTTGGCTCCGAGGAGGCCTCCGCGCCCGGTGATGGGGTGTTTGCTACTTTTCCGTGACCAGGACCTACTCCTCGAACATGCTAGATCTGGGTGCCCATTCAATATGGAGCTGCCTGCCTTCTTTTTACATTTGTCCTAGAGGTTGGCGCACTTTCTTACAGGATCAGTGTTGCTCAGGGGTGATTTTACTTGTCTTACAAATGTGTGCCCAGATCATTCACATCCCCTGCTTTCTGAACACACCCACTCACGAAACAGCAGAGCCAAGACGCAATTGGCATATTAGATGGCGGTTGGTATATCTCTGGAGGGCCCAGCACCCCGGGGACAGGTACTATTCCTTTTTCTCTGATTTGCATGAACTCCACATCCGCCTCAATGTATTTTTGAGCTCTCGTGGTGTGCATGCCGAGGTAAGGAGTAGTATATACCTCACAAGGACACTGTCCGAACATTAATACCTCTTGATCTATGTACAGTGTACTCGCACACAAGCTGGGATATACACTTTGAGCCAGCGCCGTGAGGCCTTACAGGATCCAATGTTTTGCCAAATAGTGCATACAGACATAACTCAAAACTTACAGGATGAGAAGGGCACAGCTACATCTACTTTAGGGGAGTGGGATGCCTTAAAACAGTTATTAGAGGTTGCTGCATGTCATGGAGGGTTTCCCAAAGGGCTATGTGAAGTAGTGCAGGAAGCTGATCATCTCCTGTGTGTAGTATGAGGGACAGTGTGGAGGGACCAGATGGACAGGGTGTACTCCTGGAGGCAAAGGAAGCTGTGGCAGCACAAGTAGAACAATTGTGCAGCTCAAAAATAATAAATGTACATCACACGCACTGATGCCAGAGGAGAGAAATCTGTGGCACTTTTGGCATGGTTGCCCAGCCCAAATAAGCAAGGTTAAATCATTATGTAACTCAGGGATCTGTGAGGGACAGCCTGCAATACTCAACAGGGTATAGATGAGCCTTTCCATGAATATTTTTCAGCCTTTTAAAAATAAAAATAAAATCTTGGTTCTGTCAGAGAACGTATTGACCAGGTTTACGGCAGCAGCTCTGCTGTTGCATTTTGGAAGAGATCAGGCAGACATACTGGTGTGAGACATTGAGCTGGAAGGGGTGAGGGGGCATTTAGGCATATGGGGAGGAAGAAAACGCCAGGGACCGATGGACTCCGATTGGATTTCTACCACACCTACACTGACCAATTATCGCCTACATTTGACGCTTTATGATGATGCTAATGTACGTGGCCAGTTCCCTGTCACAACCCAAGACACAGTAATCGTCCCAGTCCTTAAACCTGTGAGACCACTTTGTGGTCAATCTGCATTCCGCCATTATCCATGCTCAACACGGATTACCAGACCCTGAACCATATATTGGCCATCTGCATACTCCCCTATATGTCTACTTTAGTAAATAAGGGTCAGTCTGGGTTTATCCCAACCACCACTCCAGCTATGAAAGTTTAGCAGCTATAGCAGATACTCGAAGCCAATTCTTACAGATAGTACGAGATTGCTATTTTAGCATTGGACATTGATGATGGATTTGATTGGCTTGAATTTCCATTATTACCATGTGATGTATAAGTTTGCGCTGGAAGATAAGTTTGTGAAATGTATGGGCTTGTAATATATAAATACCACATCACGATTTGAAACAGGCAGCTTGATATCTGATACTTGTGATGTCACCCGACGCACAAGTCAGGGATGCATCCTGTCCCCCTTTTGTTTGCCTTAGCAGTAGTACCCCTTGCCACAGATCTGCATTACCAGTGCTTATGCATGCAAGTTAACATTTGTCATATTGCCCCGTAGGCAGATGTTCACTGATGTTCCTGGCAAATACAGGGGAAGCATTGCAAGGGCCAAAAAACTGCTCCATAAGCTTGGCAAGGTGGGTGTCATTTGTGTGGATAGTTCCGAATCCTGCTTATTTCCAACGGTAGAGGACAGGGTGGGTCCACTGACCACAGCTGGGGTGACTTGGTAATATTTATGCCAGGTGTATTTAGGAAGACAGGTGCAGATGTACAAGGAAGTGCCACAGCATGGCACCACAAGCCCTCTGGCTGCGCCACGCTGCGGAACTTCAGAGGCACAGGGATGCAACATTTTACAAGGATATGTAGCATCTCTGTGCATCCCCCTGGGGTGGTGCACTAACTGCAGCCATGCACTGGCGCAGGCACCCTTGCATCATGGTGGAAGGATGCCTGCATCATGGGGAGATTATTTCTGTGCAGGAAGGGGCACCTACCTGCACAACAGCAATAAGTACAGGCATTTTCCTCCAATGCGTGCTGTAGAATGCAGCACACATTGAAAGAGGAAAAACCGAGGAGTAATGATAACATTTCTCCTCGATGCGCCTTGCTACTCCACCTCTAGGGTGGAGTAGCATTCAGAGGCATCTCCAGATTTACGATTTGTGGTAAGTCTGGAGATGTGTCTTGTCCCATGGGTGTTGCGTGGGAACATCCACAGCAACACCCATGGTACGCCCCTTCAACACAAAGTGCTGCGTGTAAAGGGGCCATATTGATAAAGAGAGGAAAGGGAGGAGCCAAGATGGCGACCGGAGCGGACGTGTAGGCTCCCGGCTCCGCCAGCCCTTGACTCCCGCACCAGAATCCTGCTTGATATCCTGCAACGCATCGCCAGCAGGTCGTGCGGTATGCTGTGCTGACTTCGCCAGCGTTCCTCCGGAGCTCCTGACTGCCCGGTAACCGCAGATATTTCGGGAATTGCTTTGCTGCCCTGGCCCCCGGCTTGAACCTCCGCGCGCCGCCGGCCCCCTGGGCTCCGTGACGGCCGGGCTGCCTGCTTGGAACCGAGGTGTGGAAAGTGCCGCCTTTACTTAAGTTACGGATACTCCTGTACAGACAGCCAGGATTGCATCTCGCATTGGATTTGCAGCGCGAGTGCGTGGCGAGGATGCATGGGATGTGAGCCTCCTTTGCTGGACACCGACGGAGTGCTGCTTCGACCCCATTGTTGCTCCTGCCTGGCGTCGGCGAGCCCCCCCCTCCGCCCTGACTACCCAGCTATGTCACTCCGGCTCCGCGCGAGCACCGCTGGCCGAGGGATGACCCTGGAGTCAATGTGGGCTTGAATTGAGTATCTGTACTGCCTCGTGGACCCTCACCCCCCAGCTCTCTTATTAGACTATCGACAAGATGGCGACGCCTATCTGCTTGCGCCATGAAAAAGATGGCTTGTCCTCGCCTTGGAACTGTGACTCCACGTCCTTGTAGGGAGCCAGCCCCCATTCGTCCTCCCCTGCTTTGAAACTACAGGATCCGCAGCCTGTCTGGTCTAACGGGGATGTTATGGCAGCTCTGGGAGAATTACGAGTGGCGCTAGGACGTGGCTATCGTGTGCTGGGCGAGAAGCTTGATGCCATTATGATCGACCTGGGGTGGGAGCGGAAGGTCTCTTCCCCAGAAAGTCTGGATTTACCCTTGCAGCTTGCTGATTGGGATACAAGGTTTCCGAGGGTTCCTGACAATGTTGCTACTGTTTTCACCGATACTTGTTGCAACTCGAGGCCACTCATCGTACCGGTTAGTGCTACTTTGTTTTCCTCTGGCACCGAGACTGACTCCCTGCCTTGTTCAACATCACCACTGTCCTGGACAGCTACTACTTGGCCTGTAACTCCCCCGCTTGCCCTGTCCCTGGGGTTTCCCATCTCCCAGTTGTGGAACTTTTAGTATCTGGCTGAGTTGGAGGGACTTTCAACTGAGGACAGCGAACTTCCTGGAGGCCGGCGACGTCCATTTTGCGCTCATGTCCCTCCCACTCCTTCACTTCGGCCATTTTGTCTCCTTGTATTTGAGGGTACCGACTTTTCGTGTGGGGTGGGGGTGGAGGGTCGTCCACGATCGGGCCAGGGCTAGGCGGTTTCTTTCAGTGTGATTGACATGCCGGCGGGCGGGGACTGGGTTGGGACTGTTTTTATTGTTTGATTTCTACACACATCAAGCAATGCCTCTCCCCATTTACAGTATAGCTTGCCAGTTTTATCGTGCCACTGATAATTGGGGTAGGAGATGTCTTTGGAGCCGGGGGTACCGAGAGTTTGTGGAACTGACCTCCTCCTGAATTCCGATCGACTGGTGGTGACCTGGGCTTGAACGCATTTTGATATATTGA
The DNA here is from genome assembly GCF_964263255.1 of Lissotriton vulgaris. NCBI lineage: Eukaryota > Metazoa > Chordata > Amphibia > Caudata > Salamandridae > Lissotriton > Lissotriton vulgaris. The sequence goes on from NW_028253046.1 coordinate 21,912, forward strand.
ATGCGCTGTGTGTGATGCTCTTTCCCATTTACGGTTGCAGTTACTGAGTCCTGCTGTTTCTCATTGTTGTTGGGATGGCGGTTCTGTGCGGTGTGGGGGGTCCGGGGGTAAATCACTCCGACTCTCACTTGAAGTGATGTTTCCCGACTTTAACGCTGCAAATGGTGTAAGGTAAATTGTAATGGCTGTGAGTCCGGGAAGCCTGGTATTTGGTGGCTCCTCCCCACCTTCCTTATCTTATGGGAGTCATAGATAAATTAAATTTTTTCTTACTCCCTATATTTCGAGTGTTATACTTCTTCCTTTTTCTTTATTTCTATTCTTTCTCTTCTTGCTCTATATTTCGGGTTTATTGGGCGACAGACACACTGCTGGGGGGGGGGTAGGCCGTAGCCTCTGCATGCGTGTAGGGTGGGGCGTTGGGGGATTTTTCGTTTTCTGTTTCAGTTTCTATGGTGCCTTATTTTCTTCGTTGTTCGTCCTCTTTCTTTATACCTTCTTGGGCTCGTGTCGGGGTTAGAACGGGGTGGGTGGCGGTGGACACTGGGTTCTATGTTGGGTCGATCACTTCTGATGCGGGAATTCTAAGCCGCCATCCCGCCTAGTGGGTACTAGCCTTTTGGGTAACTGGGTTACTTGATTCAATTGTTGGTGCTGTTACGTTTCGCCTGCACGGGCTCCAATTCTTCATTTGTTGTTTTTGTGATATTGTAATACTGGATTCAATACTTGCAACAAAAAACCTTTAAAATTAACCTTCAATGCTCCTGAGACACGATACCACGTTGTTTTACAGTGTAACTCTCAATGTTTGCCTATGATCCTCTTGTGCTATTGTGTCGCCGTAATGTATGCGCCAGTGCTTCAACAGTTCTTGTGGCCGGCCTTGTGGTTGTAGGCCCGTATTTGTACTTTTACCACTGCGCAATAAAGGTTTTCAAAAATTTAATAAAAAAAAAAAAAGATAAAGAGAGGAAAAGCCACACAGGGTGGCTTTTCCTCTCCTTGTAAATATGGAGGAGCCCCCAGCACCACCAGTATGTCACGAAAAGTGACGTACTGGTGGCACAGGGGGCTTGTAAATGTGCCCCGAGGTTTATTCTGTGTAAAGGAGAATCAGTAGCCTGGCATTGTGATCCAACACATTTTGGTGGTAAACAGTTTAGATTAATTTGGCCCTGCATTGTCACTCATTAGGCTTGACATGTCACGTGGTGCACCAATACCTGCTTCATGACTTTAATTGATATGTGCACTGATATACACATGGATGCCCATTATAATTTAATTATGTCACTATTTACATGCATTTATTACGACACACTGCACCTTTCGATTGTCAATTTGAGTTAGATGCCATGTGAGCATATCTGGTCAGTGTGACTTATTGATGTACATAATTTAATGTGGGATATTTGCATGCATTCCTGTCTGGAGTCCCTTGGGAGTTTAGGTTATGCTGCTATGTATGTATGCAGCTTTGTACTGTATGTTATGTGGTTATAGTGTATATGTGGGTCTGCATTTTCTCATTGACTTCTTGCATCTTGTTGACCTACGGGCATGTAATGTGGCAGAGTGCCAACTATTGTTGCAGAGTATACCTGTATGTACATTAATTTGTGCTTACAAGGAGCCCATTGCCATATTGTCCATTTTGGAAATGGTCATTGATGATGCTGTTTCGGAATATGTATGCATCATGCACACTCCCAGGGTATTTGGCAAGTACATTGATGTACAGTCCCCGATGGTCCACAATGGCTTGGACATTGATGGAGTGTGTGTGCTTTCGGTTGCGGTACAGGTGTGAAATTGCTACAGGTGGTACAAGCTGAACATGTGTGCAGTCCATTGCTCCAAGCACATGTGGGAAGCCAGCAAAGGCATAGAAGCCTTGTTTAATGTCCATCTGCTGCTGGTGGGTGTTTGAGAAATGGATGTACTGTGGTGTGAGTTGAATGATGGCATCCAAGACCGAAGGGAGGAAGTCGGAGAAAGATGCCTGTGAGACCCCTGCCACTTGGACTGCTGCTGTTTGAAATGATCCAGAGGCCAACATGTGTAAAACCACCAGTACCTTTGTCAGCGGTGGGATGTTGGTGCCCCTTTCATTTGGAGTCTGTAGCTGTGGTGTGATCTGCCGCTGCAGGGTCACAATTGACGCTTTCCTGAGGCAATAAATGTTGATGACTTGTTTGTTCCGGAGTCCGATGAGGGTGGCCCTTGGACGGTAAATGCTCTCCTTTCTCCTGCGCTGCCTTTGTGGTAATGGTGGTGGGTGAGGTTGTGGGATTTATTGTGGGGGTTGTTGTTGTCTTCTTGGTGCAACTCCCAGCTGCAGGATTAGTAGTTCCATGTTGCTTGCTCTGCTTCAAAACAGCTCTGCTTCACTTTTTTTGACGTTCTGGGGTACTTGCGTCTTCTCCTGCACGTGGGTTTATGAGGCGTAGGCTTGCGAGCGCTTTTTCACATTTGCGTGATGCATTTTGTAGATGCGTCCACGCGGTACAAAGATCGTAAATATGCTTGCGCCGGAAATGCGTTGGTTTTAATAGGAACTCCTACCTTCATTCTGTCGCATCTCAGTTTATGTGACGCATCTCCGTGGATGCGTCACCTTGTAAATTTTGCGCAAAAAAACCCCACTGATGCGTCACAAAAAGTGACGCATCGGTGGCGCAAGGGGCTTGTAAATCTGCCCCTTAGTTCTCCGAAATGTATGCGTTACTGGTAATTAAAACCTAAGCTTGACAAACTATCCCCTGTGTGAGCTCTTTCTTCATCGCTGTGGGAAAATAGTGTCCGATAACCTTCGTCTGCATCACGCTCCAACTACCACGAGTGTGAAGAGGGTAGAAGAAGCAGATGAACGTTTGATATATATATATATATATATATATATATATATATATATATATATATATATATATATATATATATATATATATATATATATATATATATACATACATACATACATACATACATACATACATACATACATACATATATATATATACTCATTCTCAGGGGTTTTTCCGGCTGGCATAGGAGGCGAAAATTCAAATGCAGTACGCACTGAAGGCTACAGCAAACTACGAGACCCAGCATGCAGCAAGACCAAAGAACAGCTGAAATGCGGCACCCAGCAAGGGGTTAAAAAACGGAAGTATCCGAACAGTGTGGGTCTTGTGGTGAGCTGTTACTACCTGAACCTGCGGCGCCTCTTCTCTGACGAAGCTCACAGTGGTGAGCGAAATGCATTAGAGCTACAAGAAAATGCCGTTTTTTAAAAATACACCTTTTAAACCGGATGAAGGTTGCGACTCAATTCCTCTCTCGTGTGGAGAGCCTCGTTAAAATATTCATGTGACCGAGGTCCGGCCCAAGAGAAACGCACCGCCCACCTAGAGCGCCATTCACACCCGAAATTGGACCATGTTGTTGGGAACGTGCAAAACACGAAGGGTGTGAGGTGCCCCCATAGACTGGACTATGGTCAGGGTCCCAGAAGATGTTGAAAAGGACATTCTCAGGGGTTTTTCCGGCTGGCATAGGAGGCGAAAATTCAAATGCAGTACGCACTGAAGGCTACAGCAAACTACGAGACCCAGCATGCAGCAAGACCAAAGAACAGCTGAAATGCGGCACCCAGCAAGGGGTTAAAAAACGGAGGTATCCGAACAGTGTGGGTCTTGTGGTGAGCTGTTACTACCTGAACCTGCGGCGCCTCTTCTCTGACGAAGCTCACAGTGGTGAGCGAAATGCATTAGAGCTACAAGAAAATGCCGTTTTTTAAAAATACACCTTTTAAACCGGATGAAGGTTGCGACTCAATTCCTCTCTCGTGTGGAGAGCCTCGTTAAAATATTCATGTGACCGAGGTCCGGCCCAAGAGAAACGCACCGCCCACCTAGAGCGCCATTCACACCCGAAATTGGACCATGTTGTTGGGAACGTGCAAAACACGAAGGGTGTGAGGTGCCCCCATAGACTGGACTATGGTCAGGGTCCCAGAAGATGTTGAAAAGGACATTCTCAGGGGTTTTTCCGGCTGGCATAGGAGGCGAAAATTCAAATGCAGTACGCACTGAAGGCTACAGCAAACTACGAGACCCAGCATGCAGCAAGACCAAAGAACAGCTGAAATGCGGCACCCAGCAAGGGGTTAAAAAACGGAGGTATCCGAACAGTGTGGGTCTTGTGGTGAGCTGTTACTACCTGAACCTGCGGCGCCTCTTCTCTGACGAAGCTCACAGTGGTGAGCGAAATGCATTAGAGCTACAAGAAAATGCCGTTTTTAATAAATACACCTTTTAAACCGGATGAAGGTTGCGACTCAATTCCTCTCTCGTGTGGAGAGCCTCGTTAAAATATTCATGTGGCCGAGGTCCGGCCCAAGAGAAACGCACCGCCCACCTAGAGCGCCATTCACACCCGAAATTCGACCATGTTGTTGGGAACGTGCAAAACACGAAGGGTGTGAGGTGCCCCCATAGACTGGACTATGGTCAGGGTCCCAGTAGATGTTGAAAAGGACATTCTCAGGGGTTTTTCCGGCTGGCATAGGAGGCGAAAATTCAAATGCAGTACGCACTGAAGGCTACAGCAAACTACGAGACCCAGCATGCAGCAAGACCAAAGAACAGCTGAAATGCGGCACCCAGCAAGTGGTTAAAAAACGGAAGTATCCGAACAGTGTGGGTCTCGTGGTGAGCTGTTACTACCTGAACCTGCGGCGCCTCTTCTCTGACGAAGCTCACAGTGGTGAGCGAAATGCATTAGAGCTACAAGAAAATGCCGTTTTTAATAAATACACCTTTTAAACCGGATGAAGGTTGCGACTCAATTCCTCTCTCGTGTGGAGAGCCTTGTTAAAATATTCATGTGGCCGAGGTCCGGCCCAAGAGAAACGCACCGCCCACCTAGAGCGCCATTCACACCCGAAATTGGACCATGTTGTTGGGAACGTGCAAAACACGAAGGGTGTGAGGTGCCCCCATAGACTGGACTATGGTCAGGGTCCCAGAAGATGTTGAAAAGGACATTCTCAGGAGTTTTTCCGGCTGGCATAGGAGGCGAAAATTCAAATGCAGTATGCACTGAAGGCTACAGCAAACTACGAGACCCAGCATGCAGCAAGACCAAAGAACAGCTGAAATGCGGCACCCAGCAAGGGGTTAAAAAACGGAAGTATCCGAACAGTGTGGGTCTTGTGGTGAGCTGTTACTACCTGAACCTGCGGCGCCTCTTCTCTGACGAAGCTCACAGTGGTGAGCGAAATGCATTAGAGCTACAAGAAAATGCCGTTTTTAATAAATACACCTTTTAAACCGGATGAAGGTTGCGACTCAATTCCTCTCTCGTGTGGAGAGCCTCGTTAAAATATTCATGTGGCCGAGGTCCGGCCCAAGAGAAACGCACCGCCCACCTAGAGCGCCATTCACACCCGAAATTGGACCATGTTGTTGGGAACGTGCAAAACACGAAGGGTGTGAGGTGCCCCCATAGACTGGAGTATGGTCAGGGTCCCAGAAGATGTTGAAAAGGACATTCTCAGGGGTTTTTCCGGCTGGCATAGGAGGCGAAAATTCAAATGCAGTACGCACTGAAGGCTACAGCAAACTACGAGACCCAGCATGCAGCAAGACCAAAGAACAGCTGAAATGCGGCACCCAGCAAGGGGTTAAAAAACTGAAGTATCCGAACAGTGTGGGTCTTATGGTGAGCTGTTACTACCTGAACCTGCGGCGCCTCTTCTCTGACGAAGCTCACAGTGGTGAGCCTAATGCATTAGAGCTACAAGAAAATGCTGTTTTTAATAAATACACCTTTTAAACCGGATGAAGGTTGCGACTCAATTCCTCTCTCGTGTGGAGAGCCTCGTTAAAATATTCATATGGCCGAGGTCCGGCCCAAGAGAAACGCACCGCCCACCTAGAGCGCCATTCACACCCGAAATTGGACCATGTTGTTGGGAACGTGCAAAACACGAAGGGTGTGAGGTGCCCCCATAGACTGGACTATGGTCAGGGTCCCAGAAGATGTTGAAAAGGACATTCTCAGGGGTTTTTCCGGCTGGCATAGGAGGCGAAAATTCAAATGCAGTACGCACTGAAGGCTACAGCAAACTACAAGACCCAGCATGCAGCAAGACCAAAGAACAGCTGAAATGCGGCACCCAGCAAGGGGTTAAAAAACGGAAGTATCCGAACAGTGTGGGTCTTGTGGTGAGCTGTTACTACCTGAACCTGCGGCGCCTCTTCTCTGACGAAGCTCACAGTGGTGAGCGAAATGCATCAGAGCTACAAGAAAATGCCGTTTTTAATAAATACACCTTTTAAACCGGATGAAGGTTGCGACTCAATTCCTCTCTCGTGTGGAGAGCCTCGTTAAAATATTCATGTGGCCGAGGTCCGGCCCAAGAGAAACGCACCGCCCACCTAGAGCGCCATTCACACCCGAAATTGGACCATGTTGTTGGGAACGTGCAAAACACGAAGGGTGTGAGGTGCCCCCATAGACTGGACTATGGTCAGGGTCCCAGAAGATGTTGAAAAGGACATTCTCAGGGGTTTTTCCGGCTGGCATAGGAGGCGAAAATTCAAATGCAGTACGCACTGAAGGCTACAGCAAACTACGAGACCCAGCATGCAGCAAGACCAAAGAACAGCTGAAATGCGGCACCCAGCAAGGGGTTAAAAAACGGAAGTATCCGAACAGTGTGGGTCTTGTGGTGAGCTGTTACTACCTGAACCTGCGGCGCCTCTTCTCTGACGAAGCTCACAGTGGTGAGCGAAATGCATTAGAGCTACAAGAAAATGCCGTTTTTAATAAATACATCTTTTAAACCGGATGAAGGTTGCGACTCAATTCCTCTCTCGTGTGGAGAGCCTCGTTAAAATATTCATGTGACCGAGGTCCGGCCCAAGAGAAACGCACCGCCCACCTAGAGCGCCATTCACACCCGAAATTGGACCATGTTGTTGGGAACGTGCAAAACACGAAGGGTGTGAGGTGCCCCCATAGACTGGACTATGGTCAGGGTCCCAGAAGATGTTGAAAAGGACATTCTCAGGGGTTTTTCCGGCTGGCATAGGAGGCGAAAATTCAAATGCAGTACGCACTGAAGGCTACAGCAAACTACGAGACCCAGCATGCAGCAAGACCAAAGAACAGCTGAAATGCGGCACCCAGCAAGGGGTTAAAAAACGGAAGTATCCGAACAGTGTGGGTCTTGTGGTGAGCTGTTACTACCTGAACCTGCGGCGCCTCTTCTCTGACGAAGCTCACAGTGGTGAGCGAAATGCATTAGAGCTACAAGAAAATGCCGTTTTTAATAAATACACCTTTTAAACCGGATGAAGGTTGCGACTCAATTCCTCTCTCGTGTGGAGAGCCTCGTTAAAATATTCATGTGGCCGAGGTCCGGCCCAAGAGAAACGCACCGCCCACCTAGAGCGCCATTCACACCCGAAATTGGACCATGTTGTTGGGAACGTGCAAAACACGAAGGGTGTGAGGTGCCCCCATAGACTGGACTATGGTCAGGGTCCCAGAAGATGTTGAAAAGGACATTCTCAGGGGTTTTTCCGGCTGGCATAGGAGGCGAAAATTCAAATGCAGTACGCACTGAAGGCTACAGCAAACCACAAGACCCAGCATGCAGCAAGACCAAAGAACAGCTGAAATGTGGCACCCAGCAAGGGGTTAAAAAACGGAAGTATCCGAACAGTGTGGGTCTTGTGGTGAGCTGTTACTACCTGAACCTGCGGCGCCTCTTCTCTGACGAAGCTCACAGTGGTGAGCGAAATGCATTAGAGCTACAAGAAAATGCAGTTTTTAATAAATACACCTTTTAAACCGGATGAAGGTTGCGACTCAATTCCTCTCTCGTGTGGAGAGCCTCGTTAAAATATTCATGTGGCCGAGGTTCGGCCCAAGAGAAACGCACCGCCCACCTAGAGCGCCATTCACACCCGAAATTGGACCATGTTGTTGGGAACGTGCAAAACACGAAGGGTGTGAGGTGCCCCCATAGACTGGAGTATGGTCAGGGTCCCAGAAGATGTTGAAAAGGACATTCTCAGGGGTTTTTCCGGCTGGCATAGGAGGCGAAAATTCAAATGCAGTACGCACTGAAGGCTACAGCAAACTACGAGACCCAGCATGCAGCAAGACCAAAGAACAGCTGAAATGCGGCACCCAGCAAGGGGTTAAAAAACGGAAGTATCCGAACAGTGTGGGTCTTGTGGTGAGCTGTTACTACCTGAACCTGCGGCGCCTCTTCTCTGACGAAGCTCACAGTGGTGAGCGAAATGCATTAGAGCTACAAGAAAATGCCGTTTTTAATAAATACACCTTTTAAACCGGATGAAGGTTGCGACTCAATTCCTCTCTCGTGTGGAGAGCCTCATTAAAATATTCATGTGGCCGAGGTCCGGCCCAAGAGAAACGCACCGCCCACCTAGAGCGCCATTCACACCCGAAATTGGACCATGTTGTTGGGAACGTGCAAAACACGAAGGGTGTGAGGTGCCCCCATAGACTGGACTATGGTCAGGGTCCCAGAAGATGTTGAAAAGGACATTCTCAGGGGTTTTTCCGGCTGGCATAGGAGGCGAAAATTCAAATGCAGTACGCACTGAAGGCTACAGCAAACTACGAGACCCAGCATGCAGCAAGACCAAAGAGCAGCTGAAATGCGGCACCCAGCAAGGGGTTAAAAAACGGAAGTATCCGAACAGTGTGGGTCTTGTGGTGAGCTGTTACTACCTGAACCTGCGGCGCCTCTTCTCTGACGAAGCTCACAGTGGTGAGCGAAATGCATTAGAGGTACAAGAAAATGCCGTTTTTAATAAATACACCTTTTAAACCGGATGAAGGTTGCGACTCAATTCCTCTCTCGTGTGGAGAGCCTCGTTAAAGTATTCATGTGGCCGAGGTCCGGCCCAAGAGAAACGCACCGCCCACCTAGAGCGCCATTCACACCCGAAATTGGACCATGTTGTTGGGAACGTGCAAAACACGAAGGGTGTGAGGTGCCCCCATAGACTGGACTATGGTCAGGGTCCCAGAAGATGTTGAAAATGACATTCTCAGGGGTTTTTCCGGCTGGCATAGGAGGCGAAAATTCAAATGCAGTACGCACTGAAGGCTACAGCAAACTACGAGACCCAGCATGCAGCAAGACCAAAGAGCAGCTGAAATGCGGCACCCAGCAAGGGGTTAAAAAACGGAAGTATCCGAACAGTGTGGGTCTTGTGGTGAGCTGTTACTACCTGAACCTGCGGCGCCTCTTCTCTGACGAAGCTCACAGTGGTGAGCGAAATGCATTAGAGCTACAAGAAAATGCCGTTTTTAATAAATACACCTTTTAAACCGGATGAAGGTTGCGACTCAATTCCTCTCTCGTGTGGAGAGCCTCGTTAAAATATTCATGTGGCCGAGGTCCGGCCCAAGAGAAACGCACCGCCCACCTAGAGCGCCATTCACACCCGAAATTGGACCATGTTGTTGGGAACGTGCAAAACACGAAGGGTGTGAGGTGCCCCCATAGACTGGACTATGGTCAGGGTCCCAGAAGATGTTGAAAAGGACATTCTCAGGGGTTTTTCCGGCTGGCATAGGAGGCGAAAATTCAAATGCAGTACGCACTGAAGGCTACAGCAAACTACGAGACCCAGCATGCAGCAAGACCAAAGAACAGCTGAAATGCGGCACCCAGCAAGGGGTTAAATAACGGAAGTATCCGAACAGTGTGGGTCTTGTGGTGAGCTGTTACTACCTGAACCTGCGGCGCCTCTTCTCTGACGAAGCTCACAGTGGTGAGCGAAATGCATTAGAGCTACAAGAAAATGTTGTTTTTAATAAATACACCTTTTGAACCGGATGAAGGTTGCGACTCAATTCCTCTCTCGTGTGGAGAGCCTCGTTAAAATGTTCATGTGGCCGAGGTCCGGCCCAAGAGAAACGCACCGCCCACCTAGAGCGCCATTCACACCCGAAATTGGACCATGTTGTTGGGAACGTGCAAAACACGAAGGGTGTGAGGTGCCCCCATAGACTGGACTATGGTCAGGGTCCCAGAAGATGTTGAAAAGGACATTCTCAGGGTTTTTTCCGGCTGGCATAGGAGGCGAAAATTCAAATGCAGTACGCACTGAAGGCTACAGCAAACTACGAGACCCAGCATGCAGCAAGACCAAAGAACAGCTGAAATGCGGCACCCAGCAAGGGGTTAAAAAACGGAAGTATCCGAACAGTGTGGGTCTTGTGGTGAGCTGTTACTACCTGAACCTGCGGCGCCTCTTCTCTGACGAAGCTCACAGTGGTGAGCGAAATGCATTAGAGCTACAAGAAAATGCCGTTTTTAATAAATACACCTTTTAAACCGGATGAAGGTTGCGACTCAATTCCTCTCTCGTGAGGAGAGCCTCGTTAAAATATTCATGTGACCGAGGTCCGGCCCAAGAGAAACGCACCGCCCACCTAGAGCGCCATTCACACCCGAAATTCGACCATGTTGTTGGGAACGTGCAAAACACGAAGGGTGTGAGGTGCCCCCATAGACTGGACTATGGTCAGGGTCCCAGAAGATGTTGAAAAGGACATTCTCAGGGGTTTTTCTGGCTGGCATAGGAGGCGAAAATTCAAATGCAGTACGCACTGAAGGCTACAGCAAACTACAAGACCCAGCATGCAGCAAGACCAAAGAACAGCTGAAATGCGGCACCCAGCAAGGGGTTAAAAAACGGAAGTATCCGAACAGTGTGGGTCTTGTGGTGAGCTGTTACTACCTGAACCTGCGGCGCCTCTTCTCTGACGAAGCTCACAGTGGTGAGCGAAATTCATTAGAGCTACAAGAAAATGCCGTTTTTAATAAATACACCTTTTGAACCGGATGAAGGTTGCGACTCAATTCCTCTCTCGTGTGGAGAGCCTCGTTGAAATATTCATGTGGCCGAGGTCCGGCCCAAGAGAAACGCACCGCCCACCTAGAGCGCCATTCACACCCGAAATTGGACCATGTTGTTGGGAACGTGCAAAACACGAAGGGTGTGAGGTGCCCCCATAGACTGGAGTATGGTCAGGGTCCCAGAAGATGTTGAAAAGGACATTCTCAGGGGTTTTTCCGGCTGGAATAGGAGGCGAAAATTCAAATGCAGTACGCACTGAAGGCTACAGCAAACTACGAGACCCAGCATGCAGCAAGACCAAAGAACAGCTGAAATGCGGCACCCAGCAAGGGGTTAAAAAACGGAAGTATCCGAACAGTGTGGGTCTTGTGGTGAGCTGTTACTACCTGAACCTGCGGCGCCTCTTCTCTGACGAAGCTCACAGTGGTGAGCGAAATGCATTAGAGCTGCAAGAAAATGCAGTTTTTAATAAATACACCTTTTAAACCGGATGAAGGTTGCGACTCAATTCTTCTCTCGTGTGGAGAGCCTCGTTAAAATATTCATGTGGCCGAGGTCCGGCCCAAGAGAAACGCACCGCCCACCTAGAGCGCCATTCACACCCGAAATTGGACCATGTTGTTGGGAACGTGCAAAACACGAAGGGTGTGAGGTGCCCCCATAGACTGGACTATGGTCAGGGTCCCAGAAGATGTTGAAAAGGACATTCTCAGGGGTTTTTCCGGCTGGCATAGGAGGCGAAAATTCAAATGCAGTACGCACTGAAGGCTACAGCAAACTACGAGACCCAGCATGCAGCAAACCAAAGAACAGCTGAAATGCGGCACCCAGCAAGGGGTTAAAAAACGGAAGTATCCGAACAGTGTGGGTCTTGTGGTGAGCTGTTACTACCTGAACCTGCGGCGCCTCTTCTCTGACGAAGCTCACAGTGGTGAGCGAAATGCATTAGAGCTACAAGAAAATGCCGTTTTTAATAAATACACCTTTTAAACCGGATGTAGGTTGCGACTCAATTCCTCTCTCGTGTGGAGAGCCTCGTTAAAATATTCATGTGGCCGAGGTCCGGCCCAAGAGAAACGCACCGCCCACCTAGAGCGCCATTCACACCCGAAATTGGACCATGTTGTTGGGAACGTGCAAAACACGAAGGGTGTGAGGTGCCCCCATAGACTGGAGTATGGTCAGGGTCCCAGAAGATGTTGAAAAGGACATTCTCAGGGGTTTTTCCGGCTGGCATAGGAGGCGAAAATTCAAATGCAGTACGCACTGAAGGCTACAGCAAACTACGAGACCCAGCATGCAGCAAGACCAAAGAACAGCTGAAATGCGGCACCCAGCAAGGGGTTAAAAAACTGAAGTATCCGAACAGTGTGGGTCTTATGGTGAGCTGTTACTACCTGAACCTGCGGCGCCTCTTCTCTGACGAAGCTCACAGTGGTGAGCGTAATGCATTAGAGCTACAAGAAAATGCTGTTTTTAATAAATACACCTTTTAAACCGGATGAAGGTTGCGACTCAATTCCTCTCTCGTGTGGAGAGCCTCGTTAAAATATTCATATGGCCGAGGTCCGGCCCAAGAGAAACGCACCGCCCACCTAGAGCGCCATTCACACCCGAAATTGGACCATGTTGTTGGGAACGTGCAAAACACGAAGGGTGTGAGGTGCCCCCATAGACTGGACTATGGTCAGGGTCCCAGAAGATGTTGAAAAGGACATTCTCAGGGGTTTTTCCGGCTGGCATAGGAGGCGAAAATTCAAATGCAGTACGCACTGAAGGCTACAGCAAACTACAAGACCCAGCATGCAGCAAGACCAAAGAACAGCTGAAATGCGGCACCCAGCAAGGGGTTAAAAAACGGAAGTATCCGAACAGTGTGGGTCTTGTGGTGAGCTGTTACTACCTGAACCTGCGGCGCCTCTTCTCTGACGAAGCTCACAGTGGTGAGCGAAATGCATCAGAGCTACAAGAAAATGCCGTTTTTAATAAATACACCTTTTAAACCGGATGAAGGTTGCGACTCAATTCCTCTCTCGTGTGGAGAGCCTCGTTAAAATATTCATGTGGCCGAGGTCCGGCCCAAGAGAAACGCACCGCCCACCTAGAGCGCCATTCACACCCGAAATTGGACCATGTTGTTGGGAACGTGCAAAACACGAAGGGTGTGAGGTGCCCCCATAGACTGGACTATGGTCAGGGTCCCAGAAGATGTTGAAAAGGACATTCTCAGGGGTTTTTCCGGCTGGCATAGGAGGCGAAAATTCAAATGCAGTACGCACTGAAGGCTACAGCAAACTACGAGACCCAGCATGCAGCAAGACCAAAGAACAGCTGAAATGCGGCACCCAGCAAGGGGTTAAAAAACGGAAGTATCCGAACAGTGTGGGTCTTGTGGTGAGCTGTTACTACCTGAACCTGCGGCGCCTCTTCTCTGACGAAGCTCACAGTGGTGAGCGAAATGCATTAGAGCTACAAGAAAATGCCGTTTTTAATAAATACATCTTTTAAACCGGATGAAGGTTGCGACTCAATTCCTCTCTCGTGTGGAGAGCCTCGTTAAAATATTCATGTGACCGAGGTCCGGCCCAAGAGAAACGCACCGCCCACCTAGAGCGCCATTCACACCCGAAATTGGACCATGTTGTTGGGAACGTGCAAAACACGAAGGGTGTGAGGTGCCCCCATAGACTGGACTATGGTCAGGGTCCCAGAAGATGTTGAAAAGGACATTCTCAGGGGTTTTTCCGGCTGGCATAGGAGGCGAAAATTCAAATGCAGTACGCACTGAAGGCTACAGCAAACTACGAGACCCAGCATGCAGCAAGACCAAAGAACAGCTGAAATGCGGCACCCAGCAAGGGGTTAAAAAACGGAAGTATCCGAACAGTGTGGGTCTTGTGGTGAGCTGTTACTACCTGAACCTGCGGCGCCTCTTCTCTGACGAAGCTCACAGTGGTGAGCGAAATGCATTAGAGCTACAAGAAAATGCCGTTTTTAATAAATACACCTTTTAAACCGGATGAAGGTTGCGACTCAATTCCTCTCTCGTGTGGAGAGCCTCGTTAAAATATTCATGTGGCCGAGGTCCGGCCCAAGAGAAACGCACCGCCCACCTAGAGCGCCATTCACACCCGAAATTGGACCATGTTGTTGGGAACGTGCAAAACACGAAGGGTGTGAGGTGCCCCCATAGACTGGACTATGGTCAGGGTCCCAGAAGATGTTGAAAAGGACATTCTCAGGGGTTTTTCCGGCTGGCATAGGAGGCGAAAATTCAAATGCAGTACGCACTGAAGGCTACAGCAAACTACAAGACCCAGCATGCAGCAAGACCAAAGAACAGCTGAAATGCGGCACCCAGCAAGGGGTTAAAAAACGGAAGTATCCGAACAGTGTGGGTCTTGTGGTGAGCTGTTACTACCTGAACCTGCGGCGCCTCTTCTCTGACGAAGCTCACAGTGGTGAGCGAAATGCATTAGAGCTACAAGAAAATGCAGTTTTTAATAAATACACCTTTTAAACCGGATGAAGGTTGCGACTCAATTCCTCTCTCGTGTGGAGAGCCTCGTTAAAATATTCATGTGGCCGAGGTTCGGCCCAAGAGAAACGCACCGCCCACCTAGAGCGCCATTCACACCCGAAATTGGACCATGTTGTTGGGAACGTGCAAAACACGAAGGGTGTGAGGTGCCCCCATAGACTGGACTATGGTCAGGGTCCCAGAAGATGTTGAAAAGGACATTCTCAGGGGTTTTTCCGGCTGGCATAGGAGGCGAAAATTCAAATGCAGTACGCACTGAAGGCTACAGCAAACTACAAGACCCAGCATGCAGCAAGACCAAAGAACAGCTGAAATGCGGCACCCAGCAAGGGGTTAAAAAACGGAAGTATCCGAACAGTGTGGGTCTTGTGGTGAGCTGTTACTACCTGAACCTGCGGCGCCTCTTCTCTGACGAAGCTCACAGTGGTGAGCGAAATGCATTAGAGCTACAAGAAAATGCAGTTTTTAATAAATACACCTTTTAAACCGGATGAAGGTTGCGACTCAATTCCTCTCTCGTGTGGAGAGCCTCGTTAAAATATTCATGTGGCCGAGGTTCGGCCCAAGAGAAACGCACCGCCCACCTAGAGCGCCATTCACACCCGAAATTGGACCATGTTGTTGGGAACGTGCAAAACACGAAGGGTGTGAGGTGCCCCCATAGACTGGACTATGGTCAGGGTCCCAGAAGATGTTGAAAAGGACATTCTCAGGGGTTTTTTCCGGCTGGCATAGGAGGCGAAAATTCAAATGCAGTACGCACTGAAGGCTACAGCAAACTACGAGACCCAGCATGCAGCAAGACCAAAGAACAGCTGAAATGCGGCACCCAGCAAGGGGTTAAAAAACGGAAGTATCCGAACAGTGTGGGTCTTGTGGTGAGCTGTTACTACCTGAACCTGCGGCGCCTCTTCTCTGACGAAGCTCACAGTGGTGAGCGAAATGCATTAGAGCTACAAGAAAATGCCGTTTTTAATAAATACACCTTTTAAACCGGATGAAGGTTGCGACTCAATTCCTCTCTCGTGTGGAGAGCCTCGTTAAAATATTCATGTGGCCGAGGTCCGGCCCAAGAGAAACGCACCGCCCACCTAGAGCGCCATTCACACCCGAAATTGGACCATGTTGTTGGGAACGTGCAAAACACGAAGGGTGTGAGGTGCCCCCATAGACTGGACTATGGTCAGGGTCCCAGAAGATGTTGAAAATGACATTCTCAGGGGTTTTTCCGGCTGGCATAGGAGGCGAAAATTCAAATGCAGTACGCACTGAAGGCTACAGCAAACTACGAGACCCAGCATGCAGCAAGACCAAAGAGCAGCTGAAATGCGGCACCCAGCAAGGGGTTAAAAAACGGAAGTATCCGAACAGTGTGGGTCTTGTGGTGAGCTGTTACTACCTGAACCTGCGGCGCCTCTTCTCTGACGAAGCTCACAGTGGTGAGCGAAATGCATTAGAGCTACAAGAAAATGCCGTTTTTAATAAATACACCTTTTAAACCGGATGAAGGTTGCGACTCAATTCCTCTCTCGTGTGGAGAGCCTCGTTAAAATATTCATGTGGCCGAGGTCCGGCCCAAGAGAAACGCACCGCCCACCTAGAGCGCCATTCACACCCGAAATTGGACCATGTTGTTGGGAACGTGCAAAACACGAAGGGTGTGAGGTGCCCCCATAGACTGGACTATGGTCAGGGTCCCAGAAGATGTTGAAAAGGACATTCTCAGGGGTTTTTCCGGCTGGCATAGGAGGCGAAAATTCAAATGCAGTACGCACTGAAGGCTACAGCAAACTACGAGACCCAGCATGCAGCAAGACCAAAGAACAGCTGAAATGCGGCACCCAGCAAGGGGTTAAATAACGGAAGTATCCGAACAGTGTGGGTCTTGTGGTGAGCTGTTACTACCTGAACCTGCGGCGCCTCTTCTCTGACGAAGCTCACAGTGGTGAGCGAAATGCATTAGAGCTACAAGAAAATGCCGTTTTTAATAAATACACCTTTTAAACCGGATGAAGGTTGCGACTCAATTCCTCTCTCGTGTGGAGAGCCTCGTTAAAATATTCATGTGGCCGAGGTCCGGCCCAAGAGAAACGCACCGCCCACCTAGAGCGCCATTCACACCCGAAATTGGACCATGTTGTTGGGAACGTGCAAAACACGAAGGGTGTGAGGTGCCCCCATAGACTGGACTATGGTCAGGGTCCCAGAAGATGTTGAAAAGGACATTCTCAGGGGTTTTTCCGGCTGGCATAGGAGGCGAAAATTCAAATGCAGTACGCACTGAAGGCTACAGCAAACTACGAGACCCAGCATGCAGCAAGACCAAAGAACAGCTGAAATGCGGCACCCAGCAAGGGGTTAAATAACGGAAGTATCCGAACAGTGTGGGTCTTGTGGTGAGCTGTTACTACCTGAACCTGCGGCGCCTCTTCTCTGACGAAGCTCACAGTGGTGAGCGAAATGCATTAGAGCTACAAGAAAATGTTGTTTTTAATAAATACACCTTTTGAACCGGATGAAGGTTGCGACTCAATTCCTCTCTCGTGTGGAGAGCCTCGTTAAAATGTTCATGTGGCCGAGGTCCGGCCCAAGAGAAACGCACCGCCCACCTAGAGCGCCATTCACACCCGAAATTGGACCATGTTGTTGGGAACGTGCAAAACACGAAGGGTGTGAGGTGCCCCCATAGACTGGACTATGGTCAGGGTCCCAGAAGATGTTGAAAAGGACATTCTCAGGGGTTTTTCCGGCTGGCATAGGAGGCGAAAATTCAAATGCAGTACGCACTGAAGGCTACAGCAAACTACGAGACCCAGCATGCAGCAAGACCAAAGAACAGCTGAAATGCGGCACCCAGCAAGGGGTTAAAAAACGGAAGTATCCGAACAGTGTGGGTCTTGTGGTGAGCTGTTACTACCTGAACCTGCGGCGCCTCTTCTCTGACGAAGCTCACAGTGGTGAGCGAAATGCATTAGAGCTACAAGAAAATGCCGTTTTTAATAAATACACCTTTTAAACCGGATGAAGGTTGCGACTCAATTCCTCTCTCGTGAGGAGAGCCTCGTTAAAATATTCATGTGACCGAGGTCCGGCCCAAGAGAAACGCACCGCCCACCTAGAGCGCCATTCACACCCGAAATTCGACCATGTTGTTGGGAACGTGCAAAACACGAAGGGTGTGAGGTGCCCCCATAGACTGGACTATGGTCAGGGTCCCAGAAGATGTTGAAAAGGACATTCTCAGGGGTTTTTCTGGCTGGCATAGGAGGCGAAAATTCAAATGCAGTACGCACTGAAGGCTACAGCAAACTACAAGACCCAGCATGCAGCAAGACCAAAGAACAGCTGAAATGCGGCACCCAGCAAGGGGTTAAAAAACGGAAGTATCCGAACAGTGTGGGTCTTGTGGTGAGCTGTTACTACCTGAACCTGCGGCGCCTCTTCTCTGACGAAGCTCACAGTGGTGAGCGAAATTCATTAGAGCTACAAGAAAATGCCGTTTTTAATAAATACACCTTTTGAACCGGATGAAGGTTGCGACTCAATTCCTCTCTCGTGTGGAGAGCCTCGTTGAAATATTCATGTGGCCGAGGTCCGGCCCAAGAGAAACGCACC
Organism: Lissotriton vulgaris; assembly: GCF_964263255.1. Lineage (NCBI taxonomy): Eukaryota > Metazoa > Chordata > Amphibia > Caudata > Salamandridae > Lissotriton > Lissotriton vulgaris. The sequence goes on from NW_028253046.1 coordinate 39,990, forward strand.
GCCCACCTAGAGCGCCATTCACACCCGAAATTGGACCATGTTGTTGGGAACGTGCAAAACACGAAGGGTGTGAGGTGCCCCCATAGACTGGAGTATGGTCAGGGTCCCAGAAGATGTTGAAAAGGACATTCTCAGGGGTTTTTCCGGCTGGCATAGGAGGCGAAAATTCAAATGCAGTACGCACTGAAGGCTACAGCAAACTACGAGACCCAGCATGCAGCAAGACCAAAGAACAGCTGAAATGCGGCACCCAGCAAGGGGTTAAAAAACGGAAGTATCCGAACAGTGTGGGTCTTGTGGTGAGCTGTTACTACCTGAACCTACGGCGCCTCTTCTCTGACGAAGCTCACAGTGGTGAGCGAAATGCATTAGAGCTACAAGAAAATGCCGTTTTTAATAAATACACCTTTTAAACCGGATGAAGGTTGCGACTCAATTCCTCTCTCGTGAGGAGAGCCTCGTTAAAATATTCATGTGACCGAGGTCCGGCCCAAGAGAAACGCACCGCCCACCTAGAGCGCCATTCACACCCGAAATTCGACCATGTTGTTGGGAACGTGCAAAACACGAAGGGTGTGAGGTGCCCCCATAGACTGGACTATGGTCAGGGTCCCAGAAGATGTTGAAAAGGACATTCTCAGGGGTTTTTCTGGCTGGCATAGGAGGCGAAAATTCAAATGCAGTACGCACTGAAGGCTACAGCAAACTACAAGACCCAGCATGCAGCAAGACCAAAGAACAGCTGAAATGCGGCACCCAGCAAGGGGTTAAAAAACGGAAGTATCCGAACAGTGTGGGTCTTGTGGTGAGCTGTTACTACCTGAACCTGCGGCGCCTCTTCTCTGACGAAGCTCACAGTGGTGAGCGAAATTCATTAGAGCTACAAGAAAATGCCGTTTTTAATAAATACACCTTTTGAACCGGATGAAGGTTGCGACTCAATTCCTCTCTCGTGTGGAGAGCCTCGTTGAAATATTCATGTGGCCGAGGTCCGGCCCAAGAGAAACGCACCGCACACCTAGAGCGCCATTCACACCCGAAATTGGACCATGTTGTTGGGAACGTGCAAAACACGAAGGGTGTGAGGTGCCCCCATAGACTGGAGTATGGTCAGGGTCCCAGAAGATGTTGAAAAGGACATTCTCAGGGGTTTTTCCGGCTGGCATAGGAGGCGAAAATTCAAATGCAGTACGCACTGAAGGCTACAGCAAACTACGAGACCCAGCATGCAGCAAGACCAAAGAACAGCTGAAATGCGGCACCCAGCAAGGGGTTAAAAAACGGAAGTATCCGAACAGTGTGGGTCTTGTGGTGAGCTGTTACTACCTGAACCTGCGGCGCCTCTTCTCTGACGAAGCTCACAGTGGTGAGCGAAATGCATTAGAGCTGCAAGAAAATGCAGTTTTTAATAAATACACCTTTTAAACCGGATGAAGGTTGCGACTCAATTCTTCTCTCGTGTGGAGAGCCTCGTTAAAATATTCATGTGGCCGAGGTCCGGCCCAAGAGAAACGCACCGCCCACCTAGAGCGCCATTCACACCCGAAATTGGACCATGTTGTTGGGAACGTGCAAAACACGAAGGGTGTGAGGTGCCCCCATAGACTGGACTATGGTCAGGGTCCCAGAAGATGTTGAAAAGGACATTCTCAGGGGTTTTTCCGGCTGGCATAGGAGGCGAAAATTCAAATGCAGTACGCACTGAAGGCTACAGCAAACTACGAGACCCAGCATGCAGCAAGACCAAAGAGCAGCTGAAATGCGGCACCCAGCAAGGGGTTAAAAAACGGAAGTATCCGAACAGTGTGGGTCTTGTGGTGAGCTGTTACTACCTGAACCTGCGGCGCCTCTTCTCTGACGAAGCTCACAGTGGTGAGCGAAATGCATTAGAGCTACAAGAAAATGCCGTTTTTAATAAATACACCTTTTAAACCGGATGAAGGTTGCGACTCAATTCCTCTCTCGTGTGGAGAGCCTCGTTAAAATATTCATGTGGCCGAGGTCCGGCCCAAGAGAAACGCACCGCCCACCTAGAGCGCCATTCACACCCGAAATTGGACCATGTTGTTGGGAACGTGCAAAACACGAAGGGTGTGAGGTGCCCCCATAGACTGGACTATGGTCAGGGTCCCAGAAGATGTTGAAAAGGACATTCTCAGGGGTTTTTCCGGCTGGCATAGGAGGCGAAAATTCAAATGCAGTACGCACTGAAGGCTACAGCAAACTACAAGACCCAGCATGCAGCAAGACCAAAGAACAGCTGAAATGCGGCACCCAGCAAGGGGTTAAAAAACGGAAGTATCCGAACAGTGTGGGTCTTGTGGTGAGCTGTTACTACCTGAACCTGCGGCGCCTCTTCTCTGACGAAGCTCACAGTGGTGAGCGAAATGCATTAGAGCTACAAGAAAATGCAGTTTTTAATAAATACACCTTTTAAACCGGATGAAGGTTGCGACTCAATTCCTCTCTCGTGTGGAGAGCCTCGTTAAAATATTCATGTGGCCGAGGTTCGGCCCAAGAGAAACGCACCGCCCACCTAGAGCGCCATTCACACCTGAAATTGGACCATGTTGTTGGGAACGTGCAAAACACGAAGGGTGTGAGGTGCCCCCATAGACTGGAGTATGGTCAGGGTCCCAGAAGATGTTGAAAAGGACATTCTCAGGGGTTTTTCCGGCTGGCATAGGAGGCGAAAATTCAAATGCAGTACGCACTGAAGGCTACAGCAAACTACGAGACCCAGCATGCAGCAAGACCAAAGAACAGCTGAAATGCGGCACCCAGCAAGGGGTTAAAAAACGGAAGTATCCGAACAGTGTGGGTCTTGTGGTGAGCTGTTACTACCTGAACCTGCGGCGCCTCTTCTCTGACGAAGCTCACAGTGGTGAGCGAAATGCATTAGAGCTACAAGAAAATGCCGTTTTTAATAAATACACCTTTTAAACCGGATGAAGGTTGCGACTCAATTCCTCTCTCGTGTGGAGAGCCTCATTAAAATATTCATGTGGCCGAGGTCCGGCCCAAGAGAAACGCACCGCCCACCTAGAGCGCCATTCACACCCGAAATTGGACCATGTTGTTGGGAACGTGCAAAACACGAAGGGTGTGAGGTGCCCCCATAGACTGGACTATGGTCAGGGTCCCAGAAGATGTTGAAAAGGACATTCTCAGGGGTTTTTCCGGCTGGCATAGGAGGCGAAAATTCAAATGCAGTACGCACTGAAGGCTACAGCAAACTACGAGACCCAGCATGCAGCAAACCAAAGAACAGCTGAAATGCGGCACCCAGCAAGGGGTTAAAAAACGGAAGTATCCGAACAGTGTGGGTCTTGTGGTGAGATGTTACTACCTGAACCTGCGGCGCCTCTTCTCTGACGAAGCTCACAGTGGTGAGCGAAATGCATTAGAGCTACAAGAAAATGCCGTTTTTAATAAATACACCTTTTAAACCGGATGAAGGTTGCGACTCAATTCCTCTCTCGTGTGGAGAGCCTCGTTAAAATATTCATGTGGCCGAGGTCCGGCCCAAGAGAAACGCACCGCCCACCTAGAGCGCCATTCACACCCGAAATTGGACCATGTTGTTGGGAACGTGCAAAACACGAAGGGTGTGAGGTGCCCCCATAGACTGGACTATGGTCAGGGTCCCAGAAGATGTTGAAAAGGACATTCTCAGGGGTTTTTCCGGCTGGCATAGGAGGCGAAAATTCAAATGCAGTACGCACTGAAGGCTACAGCAAACTACGAGACCCAGCATGCAGCAAGACCAAAGAACAGCTGAAATGCGGCACTCAGCAAGGGGTTAAATAACGGAAGTATCCGAACAGTGTGGGTCTTGTGGTGAGCTGTTACTACCTGAACCTGCGGCGCCTCTTCTCTGACGAAGCTCACAGTGGTGAGCGAAATGCATTAGAGCTACAAGAAAATGTTGTTTTTAATAAATACACCTTTTGAACCGGATGAAGGTTGCGACTCAATTCCTCTCTCGTGTGGAGAGCCTCGTTAAAATGTTCATGTGGCCGAGGTCCGGCCCAAGAGAAACGCACCGCCCACCTAGAGCGCCATTCACACCCGAAATTGGACCATGTTGTTGGAAACGTGCAAAACACGAAGGGTGTGAGGTGCCCCCATAGACTGGACTATGGTCAGGGTCCCAGAAGATGTTGAAAAGGACATTCTCAGGGGTTTTTCCTGCTGGCATAGGAGGCGAAAATTCAAATGCAGTACGCACTGAAGGCTACAGCAAACTACGAGACCCAGCATGCAGCAAGACCAAAGAACAGCTGAAATGCGGCACCCAGCAAGGGGTTAAAAAACGGAAGTATCCGAACAGTGTGGGTCTTGTGGTGAGCTGTTACTACCTGAACCTGCGGCGCCTCTTCTCTGACGAAGCTCACAGTGGTGAGCGAAATGCATTAGAGCTACAAGAAAATGCCGTTTTTAATAAATACACCTTTTAAACCGGATGAAGGTTGCGACTCAATTCCTCTCTCGTGAGGAGAGCCTCGTTAAAATATTCATGTGACCGAGGTCCGGCCCAAGAGAAACGCTCCGCCCACCTAGAGCGCCATTCACACCCGAAATTCGACCATGTTGTTGGGAACGTGCAAAACACGAAGGGTGTGAGGTGCCCCCATTGACTGGACTATGGTCAGGGTCCCAGAAGATGTTGAAAAGGACATTCTCAGGGGGTTTTCTGGCTGGCATAGGAGGCGAAAATTCAAATGCAGTACGCACTGAAGGCTACAGCAAACTACAAGACCCAGCATGCAGCAAGACCAAAGAACAGCTGAAATGCGGCACCCAGCAAGGGGTTAAAAAACGGAAGTATCCGAACAGTGTGGGTCTTGTGGTGAGCTGTTACTACCTGAACCTGCGGCGCCTCTTCTCTGACGAAGCTCACAGTGGTGAGCGAAATGCATTAGAGCTACAAGAAAATGCCGTTTTTAATAAATACACCTTTTAAACCGGATGAAGGTTGCGACTCAATTCCTCTCTCGTGTGGAGAGCCTCGTTAAAATATTCATGTGGCCGAGGTCCGGCCCAAGAGAAACGCACCGCCCACCTAGAGCGCCATTCACACCCGAAATTGGACCATGTTGTTGGGAACGTGCAAAACACGAAGGGTGTGAGGTGCCCCCATAGACTGGAGTATGGTCAGGGTCCCAGAAGATGTTGAAAAGGACATTCTCAGGGGTTTTTCCGGCTGGCATAGGAGGCGAAAATTCAAATGCAGTACGCACTGAAGGCTACAGCAAACTACGAGACCCAGCATGCAGCAAGACCAAAGAACAGCTGAAATGCGGCACCCAGCAAGGGGTTAAAAAACGGAAGTATCCGAACAGTGTGGGTCTTGTGGTGAGCTGTTACTACCTGAAGCTGCGGCGCCTCTTCTCTGACGAAGCTCACAGTGGTGAGCGAAATGCATTAGAGCTACAAGAAAATGCAGTTTTTAATAAATACACCTTTTAAACCGGATGAAGGTTGCGACTCAATTCCTCTCTCGTGTGGAGAGCCTCGTTAAAATATTCATGTGGCCGAGGTCCGGCCCAAGAGAAACGCACCGCCCACCTAGAGCGCCATTCACACCCGAAATTGGACCATGTTGTTGGGAACGTGCAAAACACGAAGGGTGTGAGGTGCCCCCATAGACTGGACTATGGTCAGGGTCCCAGAAGATGTTGAAAAGGACATTCTCAGGGGTTTTTCCGGCTGGCATAGGAGGCGAAAATTCAAATGCAGTACGCACTGAAGGCTACAGCAAACTACGAGACCCAGCATGCAGCAAGACCAAAGAACAGCTGAAATGCGGCACCCAGCAAGGGGTTAAATAACGGAAGTATCCGAACAGTGTGGGTCTTGTGGTGAGCTGTTACTACCTGAACCTGCGGCGCCTCTTCTCTGACGAAGCTCACAGTGGTGAGCGAAATGCATTAGAGCTACAAGAAAATGCCGTTTTTAATAAATACACCTTTTAAACCGGATGAAGGTTGCGACTCAATTCCTCTCTCGTGTGGAGAGCCTCGTTAAAATATTCATGTGGCCGAGGTCCGGCCCAAGAGAAACGCACCGCCCACCTAGAGCGCCATTCACACCCGAAATTGGACCATGTTGTTGGGAACGTGCAAAACACGAAGGGTGTGAGGTGCCCCCATAGACTGGACTATGGTCAGGGTCCCAGAAGATGTTGAAAAGGACATTCTCAGGGGTTTTTCCGGCTGGCATAGGAGGCGAAAATTCAAATGCAGTACGCACTGAAGGCTACAGCAAACTACGAGACCCAGCATGCAGCAAGACCAAAGAACAGCTGAAATGCGGCACCCAGCAAGGGGTTAAAAAACGGAAGTATCCGAACAGTGTGGGTCTTGTGGTGAGCTGTTACTACCTGAACCTGCGGCGCCTCTTCTCTGACGAAGCTCACAGTGGTGAGCGAAATGCATTAGAGCTACAAGAAAATGCCGTTTTTAATAAATACACCTTTTAAACCGGATGAAGGTTGCGACTCAATTCCTCTCTCGTGTGGAGAGCCTCGTTAAAATATTCATGTGACCGAGGTCCGGCCCAAGAGAAACGCACCGCCCACCTAGAGCGCCATTCACACCTGAAATTGGACCATGTTGTTGGGAACGTGCAAAACACGAAGGGTGTGAGGTGCCCCCATAGACTGGACTATGGTCAGGGTCCCAGAAGATGTTGAAAAGGACATTCTCAGGGGTTTTTCCGGCTGGCATAGGAGGCGAAAATTCAAATGCAGTACGCACTGAAGGCTACAGCAAACTACAAGACCCAGCATGCAGCAAGACCAAAGAACAGCTGAAATGTGGCACCCAGCAAGGGGTTAAAAAACGGAAGTATCCGAACAGTGTGGGTCTTGTGGTGAGCTGTTACTACCTGAACCTGCGGCGCCTCTTCTCTGACGAAGCTCACAGTGGTGAGCGAAATGCATTAGAGCTACAAGAAAATGCAGTTTTTAATAAATACACCTTTTAAACCGGATGAAGGTTGCGACTCAATTCCTCTCTCGTGTGGAGAGCCTCGTTAAAATAGTCATGTGGCCGAGGTTCGGCCCAAGAGAAACGCACCGCCCACCTAGAGCGCCATTCACACCCGAAATTGGACCATGTTGTTGGGAACGTGCAAAACACGAAGGGTGTGAGGTGCCCCCATAGACTGGAGTATGGTCAGGGTCCCAGAAGATGTTGAAAAGGACATTCTCAGGGGTTTTTCCGGCTGGCATAGGAGGCGAAAATTCAAATGCAGTACGCACTGAAGGCTACAGCAAACTACGAGACCCAGCATGCAGCAAGACCAAAGAACAGCTGAAATGCGGCACCCAGCAAGGGGTTAAATAACGGAAGTATCCGAACAGTGTGGGTCTTGTGGTGAGCTGTTACTACCTGAACCTGCGGCGCCTCTTCTCTGACGAAGCTCACAGTGGTGAGCGAAATGCATTAGAGCTACAAGAAAATGCCGTTTTTAATAAATACACCTTTTAAACCGGATGAAGGTTGCGACTCAATTCCTCTCTCGTGTGGAGAGCCTCATTAAAATATTCATGTGGCCGAGGTCCGGCCCAAGAGAAACGCACCGCCCACCTAGAGCGCCATTCACACCCGAAATTGGACCATGTTGTTGGGAACGTGCAAAACACGAAGGGTGTGAGGTGCCCCCATAGACTGGACTATGGTCAGGGTCCCAGAAGATGTTGAAAAGGACATTCTCAGGGGTTTTTCCGGCTGGCATAGGAGGCGAAAATTCAAATGCAGTACGCACTGAAGGCTACAGCAAACTACGAGACCCAGCATGCAGCAAGACCAAAGAGCAGCTGAAATGCGGCACCCAGCAAGGGGTTAAAAAACGGAAGTATCCGAACAGTGTGGGTCTTGTGGTGAGCTGTTACTACCTGAACCTGCGGCGCCTCTTCTCTGACGAAGCTCACAGTGGTGAGCGAAATGCATTAGAGCTACAAGAAAATGCCGTTTTTAATAAATACACCTTTTAAACCGGATGAAGGTTGCGACTCAATTCCTCTCTCATGTGGAGAGCCTCGTTAAAATATTCATGTGGCCGAGGTCCGGCCCAAGAGAAACGCACCGCCCACCTAGAGCGCCATTCACACCCGAAATTGGACCATGTTGTTGGGAACGTGCAAAACACGAAGGGTGTGAGGTGCCCCCATAGACTGGACTATGGTCAGGGTCCCAGAAGATGTTGAAAATGACATTCTCAGGGGTTTTTCCGGCTGGCATAGGAGGCGAAAATTCAAATGCAGTACGCACTGAAGGCTACAGCAAACTACGAGACCCAGCATGCAGCAAGACCAAAGAGCAGCTGAAATGCGGCACCCAGCAAGGGGTTAAAAAACGGAAGTATCCGAACAGTGTGGGTCTTGTGGTGAGCTGTTACTACCTGAACCTGCGGCGCCTCTTCTCTGACGAAGCTCACAGTGGTGAGCGAAATGCATTAGAGCTACAAGAAAATGCCGTTTTTAATAAATACACCTTTTAAACCGGATGAAGGTTGCGACTCAATTCCTCTCTCGTGTGGAGAGCCTCGTTAAAATATTCATGTGGCCGAGGTCCGGCCCAAGAGAAACGCACCGCCCACCTAGAGCGCCATTCACACCCGAAATTGGACCATGTTGTTGGGAACGTGCAAAACACGAAGGGTGTGAGGTGCCCCCATAGACTGGACTATGGTCAGGGTCCCAGAAGATGTTGAAAAGGACATTCTCAGGGGTTTTTCCGGCTGGCATAGGAGGCGAAAATTCAAATGCAGTACGCACTGAAGGCTACAGCAAACTACGAGACCCAGCATGCAGCAAGACCAAAGAACAGCTGAAATGCGGCACCCAGCAAGGGGTTAAATAACGGAAGTATCCGAACAGTGTGGGTCTTGTGGTGAGCTGTTACTACCTGAACCTGCGGCGCCTCTTCTCTGACGAAGCTCACAGTGGTGAGCGAAATGCATTAGAGCTACAAGAAAATGCCGTTTTTAATAAATACACCTTTTGAACCGGATGAAGGTTGCGACTCAATTCCTCACTCGTGTGGAGAGCCTCGTTGAAATATTCATGTGGCCGAGGTCCGGCCCAAGAGAAACGCACCGCCCACCTAGAGCGCCATTCACACCCGAAATTGGACCATGTTGTTGGGAACGTGCAAAACACGAAGGGTGTGAGGTGCCCCCATAGACTGGAGTATGGTCAGGGTCCCAGAAGATGTTGAAAAGGACATTCTCAGGGGTTTTTCCGGCTGGCATAGGAGGCGAAAATTCAAATGCAGTACGCACTGAAGGCTACAGCAAACTACGAGACCCAGCATGCAGCAAGACCAAAGAACAGCTGAAATGCGGCACCCAGCAAGGGGTTAAAAAACGGAAGTATCCGAACAGTGTGGGTCTTGTGGTGAGCTGTTACTACCTGAACCTGCGGCGCCTCTTCTCTGACGAAGCTCACAGTGGTGAGCGAAATGCATTAGAGCTACAAGAAAATGCAGTTTTTAATAAATACACCTTTTAAACCGGATGAAGGTTGCGACTCAATTCTTCTCTCGTGTGGAGAGCCTCGTTAAAATATTCATGTGGCCGAGGTCCGGCCCAAGAGAAACGCACCGCCCACCTAGAGCGCCATTCACACCCGAAATTGGACCATGTTGTTGGGAACGTGCAAAACACGAAGGGTGTGAGGTGCCCCCATAGACTGGACTATGGTCAGGGTCCCAGAAGATGTTGAAAAGGACATTCTCAGGGGTTTTTCCGGCTGGCATAGGAGGCGAAAATTCAAATGCAGTACGCACTGAAGGCTACAGCAAACTACGAGACCCAGCATGCAGCAAACCAAAGAACAGCTGAAATGCGGCACCCAGCAAGGGTTTAAAAAACGGAAGTATCCGAACAGTGTGGGTCTTGTGGTGAGCTGTTACTACCTGAACCTGCGGCGCCTCTTCTCTGACGAAGCTCACAGTGGTGAGCGAAATGCATTAGAGCTACAAGAAAATGCCGTTTTTAATAAATACACCTTTTAAACCGGATGTAGGTTGCGACTCAATTCCTCTCTCGTGTGGAGAGCCTCGTTAAAATATTCATGTGGCCGAGGTCCGGCCCAAGAGAAACGCACCGCCCACCTAGAGCGCCATTCACACCCGAAATTGGACCATGTTGTTGGGAACGTGCAAAACACGAAGGGTGTGAGGTGCCCCCATAGACTGGACTATGGTCAGGGTCCCAGAAGATGTTGAAAAGGACATTCTCAGGGGTTTTTCCGGCTGGCATAGGAGGCGAAAATTCAAATGCAGTACGCACTGAAGGCTACAGCAAACTACGAGACCCAGCATGCAGCAAGACCAAAGAGCAGCTGAAATGCGGCACCCAGCAAGGGGTTAAAAAACGGAAGTATCCGAACAGTGTGGGTCTTGTGGTGAGCTGTTACTACCTGAACCTGCGGCGCCTCTTCTCTGACGAAGCTCACAGTGGTGAGCGAAATGCATTAGAGCTACAAGAAAATGCCGTTTTTAATAAATACACCTTTTAAACCGGATGAAGGTTGCGACTCAATTCCTCTCTCGTGTGGAGAGCCTCGTTAAAATATTCATGTGGCCGAGGTCCGGCCCAAGAGAAACGCACCGCCCACCTAGAGCGCCATTCACACCCGAAATTGGACCATGTTGTTGGGAACGTGCAAAACACGAAGGGTGTGAGGTGCCCCCATAGACTGGACTATGGTCAGGGTCCCAGAAGATGTTGAAAAGGACATTCTCAGGGGTTTTTCCGGCTGGCATAGGAGGCGAAAATTCAAATGCAGTACGCACTGAAGGCTACAGCAAACTACAAGACCCAGCATGCAGCAAGACCAAAGAACAGCTGAAATGCGGCACCCAGCAAGGGGTTAAAAAACGGAAGTATCCGAACAGTGTGGGTCTTGTGGTGAGCTGTTACTACCTGAACCTGCGGCGCCTCTTCTCTGACGAAGCTCACAGTGGTGAGCGAAATGCATTAGAGCTACAAGAAAATGCAGTTTTTAATAAATACACCTTTTAAACCGGATGAAGGTTGCGACTCAATTCCTCTCTCGTGTGGAGAGCCTCGTTAAAATATTCATGTGGCCGAGGTTCGGCCCAAGAGAAACGCACCGCCCACCTAGAGCGCCATTCACACCCGAAATTGGACCATGTTGTTGGGAACGTGCAAAACACGAAGGGTGTGAGGTGCCCCCATAGACTGGAGTATGGTCAGGGTCCCAGAAGATGTTGAAAAGGACATTCTCAGGGGTTTTTCCGGCTGGCATAGGAGGCGAAAATTCAAATGCAGTACGCACTGAAGGCTACAGCAAACTACGAGACCCAGCATGCAGCAAGACCAAAGAACAGCTGAAATGCGGCACCCAGCAAGGGGTTAAAAAACGGAAGTATCCGAACAGTGTGGGTCTTGTGGTGAGCTGTTACTACCTGAACCTGCGGCGCCTCTTCTCTGACGAAGCTCACAGTGGTGAGCGAAATGCATTAGAGCTACAAGAAAATGCAGTTTTTAATAAATACACCTTTTAAACCGGATGAAGGTTGCGACTCAATTCCTCTCTCGTGTGGAGAGCCTCGTTAAAATATTCATGTGGCCGAGGTTCGGCCCAAGAGAAACGCACCGCCCACCTAGAGCGCCATTCACACCCGAAATTGGACCATGTTGTTGGGAATGTGCAAAACACGAAGGGTGTGAGGTGCCCCCATAGACTGGAGTATGGTCAGGGTCCCAGAAGATGTTGAAAAGGACATTCTCAGGGGTTTTTCCGGCTGGCATAGGAGGCGAAAATTCAAATGCAGTACGCACTGAAGGCTACAGCAAACTACGAGACCCAGCATGCAGCAAGACCAAAGAACAGCTGAAATGCGGCACCCAGCAAGGGGTTAAAAAACGGAAGTATCCGAACAGTGTGGGTCTTGTGGTGAGCTGTTACTACCTGAACCTGCGGCGCCTCTTCTCTGACGAAGCTCACAGTGGTGAGCGAAATGCATTAGAGCTACAAGAAAATGCCGTTTTTAATAAATACACCTTTTAAACCGGATGTAGGTTGCGACTCAATTCCTCTCTCGTGTGGAGAGCCTCGTTAAAATATTCATGTGGCCGAGGTCCGGCCCAAGAGAAACGCACCGCCCACCTAGAGCGCCATTCACACCCGAAATTGGACCATGTTGTTGGGAACGTGCAAAACACGAAGGGTGTGAGGTGCCCCCATAGACTGGACTATGGTCAGGGTCCCAGAAGATGTTGAAAAGGACATTCTCAGGGGTTTTTCCGGCTGGCATAGGAGGCGAAAATTCAAATGCAGTACGCACTGAAGGCTACAGCAAACTACGAGACCCAGCATGCAGCAAGACCAAAGAGCAGCTGGAATGCGGCACCCAGCAAGGGGTTAAAAAACGGAAGTATCCGAACAGTGTGGGTCTTGTGGTGAGCTGTTACTACCTGAACCTGCGGCGCCTCTTCTCTGACGAAGCTCACAGTGGTGAGCGAAATGCATTAGAGCTACAAGAAAATGCCGTTTTTAATAAATACACCTTTTAAACCGGATGAAGGTTGCGACTCAATTCCTCTCTCGTGTGGAGAGCCTCGTTAAAATATTCATGTGGCCGAGGTCCGGCCCAAGAGAAACGCACCGCCCACCTAGAGCGCCATTCACACCCGAAATTGGACCATGTTGTTGGGAACGTGCAAAACACGAAGGGTGTGAGGTGCCCCCATAGACTAGACTATGGTCAGGGTCCCAGAAGATGTTGAAAAGGACATTCTCAGGGGTTTTTCCGGCTGGCATAGGAGGCGAAAATTCAAATGCAGTACGCACTGAAGGCTACAGCAAACTACAAGACCCAGCATGCAGCAAGACCAAAGAACAGCTGAAATGCGGCACCCAGCAAGGGGTTAAAAAACGGAAGTATCCGAACAGTGTGGGTCTTGTGGTGAGCTGTTACTACCTGAACCTGCGGCGCCTCTTCTCTGACGAAGCTCACAGTGGTGAGCGAAATGCATTAGAGCTACAAGAAAATGCAGTTTTTAATAAATACACCTTTTAAACCGGATGAAGGTTGCGACTCAATTCCTCTCTCGTGTGGAGAGCCTCGTTAAAATATTCATGTGGCCGAGGTTCGGCCCAAGAGAAACGCACCGCCCACCTAGAGCGCCATTCACACCCGAAATTGGACCATGTTGTTGGGAACGTGCAAAACACGAAGGGTGTGAGGTGCCCCCATAGACTGGAGTATGGTCAGGGTCCCAGAAGATGTTGAAAAGGACATTCTCAGGGGTTTTTCCGGCTGGCATAGGAGGCGAAAATTCAAATGCAGTACGCACTGAAGGCTACAGCAAACTACGAGACCCAGCATGCAGCAAGACCAAAGAACAGCTGAAATGCGGCACCCAGCAAGGGGTTAAAAAACGGAAGTATCCGAACAGTGTGGGTCTTGTGGTGAGCTGTTACTACCTGAACCTGCGGCGCCTCTTCTCTGACGAAGCTCACAGTGGTGAGCGAAATGCATTAGAGCTACAAGAAAATGCAGTTTTTAATAAATACACCTTTTAAACCGGATGAAGGTTGCGACTCAATTCCTCTCTCGTGTGGAGAGCCTCGTTAAAATATTCATGTGGCCGAGGTTCGGCCCAAGAGAAACGCACCGCCCACCTAGAGCGCCATTCACACCCGAAATTGGACCATGTTGTTGGGAACGTGCAAAACACGAAGGGTGTGAGGTGCCCCCATAGACTGGAGTATGGTCAGGGTCCCAGAAGATGTTGAAAAGGACATTCTCAGGGGTTTTTCCGGCTGGCATAGGAGGCGAAAATTCAAATGCAGTACGCACTGAAGGCTACAGCAAACTACGAGACCCAGCATGCAGCAAGACCAAAGAACAGCTGAAATGCGGCACCCAGCAAGGGGTTAAAAAACGGAAGTATCCGAACAGTGTGGGTCTTGTGGTGAGCTGTTACTACCTGAACCTGCGGCGCCTCTTCTCTGACGAAGCTCACAGTGGTGAGCGAAATGCATTAGAGCTACAAGAAAATGCCGTTTTTAATAAATACACCTTTTAAACCGGATGAAGGTTGCGACTCAATTCCTCTCTCGTGTGGAGAGCCTCATTAAAATATTCATGTGGCCGAGGTCCGGCCCAAGAGAAACGCACCGCCCACCTAGAGCGCCATTCACACCCGAAATTGGACCATGTTGTTGGGAACGTGCAAAACACGAAGGGTGTGAGGTGCCCCCATAGACTGGACTATGGTCAGGGTCCCAGAAGATGTTGAAAATGACATTCTCAGGGGTTTTTCCGGCTGGCATAGGAGGCGAAAATTCAAATGCAGTACGCACTGAAGGCTACAGCAAACTACGAGACCCAGCATGCAGCAAGACCAAAGAGCAGCTGAAATGCGGCACCCAGCAAGGGGTTAAAAAACGGAAGTATCCGAACAGTGTGGGTCTTGTGGTGAGCTGTTACTACCTGAACCTGCAGCGCCTCTTCTCTGACGAAGCTCACAGTGGTGAGCGAAATGCATTAGAGCTACAAGAAAATGCCGTTTTTAATAAATACACCTTTTAAACCGGATGAAGGTTGCGACTCAATTCCTCTCTCGTGTGGAGAGCCTCGTTAAAATATTCATGTGGCCGAGGTCCGGCCCAAGAGAAACGCACCGCCCACCTAGAGCGCCATTCACACCCGAAATTGGACCATGTTGTTGGGAACGTGCAAAACACGAAGGGTGTGAGGTGCCCCCATAGACTGGACTATGGTCAGGGTCCCAGAAGATGTTGAAAAGGACATTCTCAGGGGTTTTTCCGGCTGGCATAGGAGGCGAAAATTCAAATGCAGTACGCACTGAAGGCTACAGCAAACTACGAGACCCAGCATGCAGCAAGACCAAAGAACAGCTGAAATGCGGCACCCAGCAAGGGGTTAAATAACGGAAGTATCCGAACAGTGTGGGTCTTGTGGTGAGCTGTTACTACCTGAACCTGCGGCGCCTCTTCTCTGACGAAGCTCACAGTGGTGAGCGAAATGCATTAGAGCTACAAGAAAATGTTGTTTTTAATAAATACACCTTTTGAACCGGATGAAGGTTGCGACTCAATTCCTCTCTCGTGTGGAGAGCCTCGTTAAAATGTTCATGTGGCCGAGGTCCGGCCCAAGAGAAACGCACCGCCCACCTAGAGCGCCATTCACACCCGAAATTGGACCATGTTGTTGGGAACGTGCAAAACACGAAGGGTGTGAGGTGCCCCCATAGACTGGACTATGGTCAGGGTCCCAGAAGATGTTGAAAAGGACATTCTCAGGGGTTTTTCCGGCTGGCATAGGAGGCGAAAATTCAAATGCAGTACGCACTGAAGGCTACAGCAAACTACGAGACCCAGCATGCAGCAAGACCAAAGAACAGCTGAAATGCGGCACCCAGCAAGGGGTTAAAAAACGGAAGTATCCGAACAGTGTGGGTCTTGTGGTGAGCTGTTACTACCTGAACCTGCGGCGCCTCTTCTCTGACGAAGCTCACAGTGGTGAGCGAAATGCATTAGAGCTACAAGAAAATGCCGTTTTTAATAAATACACCTTTTAAACCGGATGAAGGTTGCGACTCAATTCCTCTCTCGTGAGGAGAGCCTCGTTAAAATATTCATGTGACCGAGGTCCGGCCCAAGAGAAACGCACCGCCCACCTAGAGCGCCATTCACACCCGAAATTCGACCATGTTGTTGGGAACGTGCAAAACACGAAGGGTGTGAGGTGCCCCCATAGACTGGACTATGGTCAGGGTCCCAGAAGATGTTGAAAAGGACATTCTCAGGGGTTTTTCTGGCTGGCATAGGAGGCGAAAATTCAAATGCAGTACGCACTGAAGGCTACAGCAAACTACAAGACCCAGCATGCAGCAAGACCAAAGAACAGCTGAAATGCGGCACCCAGCAAGGGGTTAAAAAACGGAAGTATCCGAACAGTGTGGGTCTTGTGGTGAGCTGTTACTACCTGAACCTGCGGCGCCTCTTCTCTGACGAAGCTCACAGTGGTGAGCGAAATGCATTAGAGCTACAAGAAAATGCCGTTTTTAATAAATACACCTTTTGAACCGGATGAAGGTTGCGACTCAATTCCTCACTCGTGTGGAGAGCCTCGTTGAAATATTCATGTGGCCGAGGTCCGGCCCAAGAGAAACGCACCGCCCACCTAGAGCGCCATTCACACCCGAAATTGGACCATGTTGTTGGGAACGTGCAAAACACGAAGGGTGTGAGGTGCCCCCATAGACTGGAGTATGGTCAGGGTCCCAGAAGATGTTGAAAAGGACATTCTCAGGGGTTTTTCCGGCTGGCATAGGAGGCGAAAATTCAAATGCAGTACGCACTGAAGGCTACAGCAAACTACGAGACCCAGCATGCAGCAAGACCAAAGAACAGCTGAAATGCGGCACCCAGCAAGGGGTTAAAAAACGGAAGTATCCGAACAGTGTGGGTCTTGTGGTGAGCTGTTACTACCTGAACCTGCGGCGCCTCTTCTCTGACGAAGCTCACAGTGGTGAGCGAAATGCATTAGAGCTACAAGAAAATGCAGTTTTTAATAAATACACCTTTTAAACCGGATGAAGGTTGCGACTCAATTCTTCTCTCGTGTGGAGAGCCTCGTTAAAATATTCATGTGGCCGAGGTCCGGCCCAAGAGAAACGCACCGCCCACCTAGAGCGCCATTCACACCCGAAATTGGACCATGTTGTTGGGAACGTGCAAAACACGAAGGGTGTGAGGTGCCCCCATAGACTGGACTATGGTCAGGGTCCCAGAAGATGTTGAAAAGGACATTCTCAGGGGTTTTTCCGGCTGGCATAGGAGGCGAAAATTCAAATGCAGTACGCACTGAAGGCTACAGCAAACTACGAGACCCAGCATGCAGCAAACCAAAGAACAGCTGAAATGCGGCACCCAGCAAGGGGTTAAAAAACGGAAGAATCCGAACAGTGTGGGTCTTGTGGTGAGATGTTACTACCTGAACCTGCGGCGCCTCTTCTCTGACGAAGCTCACAGTGGTGAGCGAAATGCATTAGAGCTACAAGAAAATGCCGTTTTTAATAAATACACCTTTTAAACCGGATGAAGGTTGCGACTCAATTCCTCTCTCGTGTGGAGAGCCTCGTTAAAATATTCATGTGGCCGAGGTCCGGCCCAAGAGAAACGCACCGCCCACCTAGAGCGCCATTCACACCCGAAATTGGACCATGTTGTTGGGAACGTGCAAAACACGAAGGGTGTGAGGTGCCCCCATAGACTGGACTATGGTCAGGGTCCCAGAAGATGTTGAAAAGGACATTCTCAGGGGTTTTTCCTGCTGGCATAGGAGGCGAAAATTCAAATGCAGTACGCACTGAAGGCTACAGCAAACTACGAGACCCAGCATGCAGCAAGATCAAAGAGCAGCTGAAATGCGGCACCCAGCAAGGGGTTAAAAAACGGAAGTATTCGAACAGTGTGGGTCTTGTGGTGAGCTGTTACTACCTGAACCTGCGGCGCCTCTTCTCTGACGAAGCTCACAGTGGTGAGAGAAATGCATTAGAGCTACAAGAAAATGCCGTTTTTAATAAATACACCTTTTAAACCGGATGAAGGTTGCGACTCAATTCCTCTCTCGTGTGGAGAGCCTCGTTAAAATATTCATGTGGCCGAGGTCCGGCCCAAGAGAAACGCACCGCCCACCTAGAGCGCCATTCACACCCGAAATTCGACCATGTTGTTGGGAACGTGCAAAACACGAAGGGTGTGAGGTGCCCCCATAGACTGGACTATGGTCAGGGTCCCAGAAGATGTTGAAAAGGACATTCTCAGGGGTTTTTCCGGCTGGCATAGGAGGCGAAAATTCAAATGCAGTACGCACTGAAGGCTACAGCAAACTACGAGACCCAGCATGCAGCAAGACCAAAGAACAGCTGAAATGCGGCACCCAGCAAGGGGTTAAATAACGGAAGTATCCGAACAGTGTGGGTCTTGTGGTGAGCTGTTACTACCTGAACCTGCGGCGCCTCTTCTCTGACGAAGCTCACAGTGGTGAGCGAAATGCATTAGAGCTACAAGAAAATGTTGTTTTTAATAAATACACCTTTTGAACCGGATGAAGGTTGCGACTCAATTCCTCTCTCGTGTGGAGAGCCTCGTTAAAATGTTCATGTGGCCGAGGTCCGGCCCAAGAGAAACGCACCGCCCACCTAGAGCGCCATTCACACCCGAAATTGGACCATGTTGTTGGGAACGTGCAAAA
This sequence comes from Lissotriton vulgaris, assembly GCF_964263255.1. Taxonomy (NCBI): domain Eukaryota; kingdom Metazoa; phylum Chordata; class Amphibia; order Caudata; family Salamandridae; genus Lissotriton; species Lissotriton vulgaris. The sequence continues at coordinate 58,262 of NW_028253046.1, forward strand.
CACGAAGGGTGTGAGGTGCCCCCATAGACTGGACTATGGTCAGGGTCCCAGAAGATGTTGAAAAGGACATTCTCAGGGGTTTTTCCTGCTGGCATAGGAGGCGAAAATTCAAATGCAGTACGCACTGAAGGCTACAGCAAACTACGAGACCCAGCATGCAGCAAGACCAAAGAACAGCTGAAATGCGGCACCCAGCAAGGGGTTAAAAAACGGAAGTATCCGAACAGTGTGGGTCTTGTGGTGAGCTGTTACTACCTGAACCTGCGGCGCCTCTTCTCTGACGAAGCTCACAGTGGTGAGCGAAATGCATTAGAGCTACAAGAAAATGCCGTTTTTAATAAATACACCTTTTAAACCGGATGAAGGTTGCGACTCAATTCCTCTCTCGTGAGGAGAGCCTCGTTAAAATATTCATGTGACCGAGGTCCGGCCCAAGAGAAACGCACCGCCCACCTAGAGCGCCATTCACACCCGAAATTCGACCATGTTGTTGGGAACGTGCAAAACACGAAGGGTGTGAGGTGCCCCCATAGACTGGACTATGGTCAGGGTCCCAGAAGATGTTGAAAAGGACATTCTCAGGGGTTTTTCTGGCTGGCATAGGAGGCGAAAATTCAAATGCAGTACGCACTGAAGGCTACAGCAAACTACAAGACCCAGCATGCAGCAAGACCAAAGAACAGCTGAAATGCGGCACCCAGCAAGGGGTTAAAAAACGGAAGTATCCGAACAGTGTGGGTCTTGTGGTGAGCTGTTACTACCTGAACCTGCGGCGCCTCTTCTCTGACGAAGCTCACAGTGGTGAGCGAAATGCATTAGAGCTACAAGAAAATGCCGTTTTTAATAAATACACCTTTTAAACCGGATGAAGGTTGCGACTCAATTCCTCTCTCGTGTGGAGAGCCTCGTTAAAATATTCATGTGGCCGAGGTCCGGCCCAAGAGAAACGCACCGCCCACCTAGAGCGCCATTCACACCTGAAATTGGACCATGTTGTTGGGAACGTGCAAAACACGAAGGGTGTGAGGTGCCCCCATAGACTGGAGTATGGTCAGGGTCCCAGAAGATGTTGAAAAGGACATTCTCAGGGGTTTTTCCGGCTGGCATAGGAGGCGAAAATTCAAATGCAGTACGCACTGAAGGCTACAGCAAACTACGAGACCCAGCATGCAGCAAGACCAAAGAACAGCTGAAATGCGGCACCCAGCAAGGGGTTAAAAAACGGAAGTATCCGAACAGTGTGGGTCTTGTGGTGAGCTGTTACTACCTGAACCTGCGGCGCCTCTTCTCTGACGAAGCTCACAGTGGTGAGCGAAATGCATTAGAGCTACAAGAAAATGCAGTTTTTAATAAATACACCTTTTAAACCGGATGAAGGTTGCGACTCAATTCCTCTCTCGTGTGGAGAGCCTCGTTAAAATATTCATGTGGCCGAGGTCCGGCCCAAGAGAAACGCACCGCCCACCTAGAGCGCCATTCACACCCGAAATTGGACCATGTTGTTGGGAACGTGCAAAACACGAAGGGTGTGAGGTGCCCCCATAGACTGGACTATGGTCAGGGTCCCAGAAGATGTTGAAAAGGACATTCTCAGGGGTTTTTCCGGCTGGCATAGGAGGCGAAAATTCAAATGCAGTACGCACTGAAGGCTACAGCAAACTACGAGACCCAGCATGCAGCAAGACCAAAGAGCAGCTGAAATGCGGCACCCAGCAAGGGGTTAAAAAACGGAAGTATCCGAACAGTGTGGGTCTTGTGGTGAGCTGTTACTACCTGAACCTGCAGCGCCTCTTCTCTGACGAAGCTCACAGGGGTGAGCGAAATGCATTAGAGCTACAAGAAAATGCCGTTTTTAATAAATACACCTTTTAAACCGGATGAAGGTTGCGACTCAATTCCTCTCTCGTGTGGAGAGCCTCGTTAAAATATTCATGTGGCCGAGGTCCGGCCCAAGAGAAACGCACCGCCCACCTAGAGCGCCATTCACACCCGAAATTGGACCATGTTGTTGGGAACGTGCAAAACACGAAGGGTGTGAGGTGCCCCCATAGACTGGACTATGGTCAGGGTCCCAGAAGATGTTGAAAAGGACATTCTCAGGGGTTTTTCCGGCTGGCATAGGAGGCGAAAATTCAAATGCAGTACGCACTGAAGGCTACAGCAAACTACGAGACCCAGCATGCAGCAAGACCAAAGAACAGCTGAAATGCGGCACCCAGCAAGGGGTTAAATAACGGAAGTATCCGAACAGTGTGGGTCTTGTGGTGAGCTGTTACTACCTGAACCTGCGGCGCCTCTTCTCTGACGAAGCTCACAGTGGTGAGCGAAATGCATTAGAGCTACAAGAAAATGCCGTTTTTAATAAATACACCTTTTAAACCGGATGAAGGTTGCGACTCAATTCCTCTCTCGTGTGGAGAGCCTCGTTAAAATGTTCATGTGGCCGAGGTCCGGCCCAAGAGAAACGCACCGCCCACCTAGAGCGCCATTCACACCCGAAATTGGACCATGTTGTTGGGAACGTGCAAAACACGAAGGGTGAGGTGCCCCCATAGACTGGACTATGGTCAGGGTCCCAGAAGATGTTGAAAAGGACATTCTCAGGGGTTTTTCCGGCTGGCATAGGAGGCGAAAATTCAAATGCAGTACGCACTGAAGGCTACAGCAAACTACCAGACCCAGCATGCAGCAACACCAAAGAACAGCTGAAATGCGGCACCCAGCAAGGGGTTAAAAAACGGAAGTATCCGAACAGTGTGGGTCTTGTGGTGAGCTGTTACTACCTGAACCTGCGGCGCCTCTTCTCTGACGAAGCTCACAGTGGTGAGCGAAATGCATTAGAGCTACAAGAAAATGCCGTTTTTAATAAATACACCTTTTAAACCGGATGAAGGTTGCGACTCAATTCCTCTCTCGTGTGGAGAGCCTCGTTAAAATATTCATGTGGCCGAGGTCCGGCCCAAGAGAAACGCACCGCCTACCTAGAGCGCCATTCACACCCGAAATTGGACCATGTTTTTGGGAACGTGCAAAACACGAAGGGTGTGAGGTGCCCCCATAGACTGGACTATGGTCAGGGTCCCAGAAGATGTTGAAAAGGACATTCTCAGGGGTTTTTCCGGCTGGCATAGGAGGCGAAAATTCAAATGCAGTACGCACTGAAGGCTACAGCAAACTACGAGACCCAGCATGCAGCAAGACCAAAGAGCAGCTGAAATGCGGCACCCAGCAAGGGGTTAAAAAACTGAAGTATGCGAACAGTGTGGGTCTTGTGGTGAGCTGTTACTACCTGAACCTGCGGCGCCTCTTCTCTGACGAAGCTCACAGTTGTGAGCGAAATGCATTAGAGCTACAAGAAAATGCCGTTTTTAATAAATACACCTTTTAAACCGGATGAAGGTTGCGACTCAATTCCTCTCTCGTGTGGAGAGCCTCGTTAAAATATTCATGTGGCCGAGTTCCGGCCCAAGAGAAACGCACCGCCCACCTAGAGCGCCATTCACACCCGAAATTGGACCATGTTGTTGGGAACGTGCAAAACACGAAGGGTGTGAGGTGCCCCCATAGACTGGACTATGGTCAGGGTCCCAGAAGATGTTGAAAAGGACATTCTCAGGGGTTTTTCCGGCTGGCATAGGAGGCGAAAATTCAAATGCAGTACGCACTGAAGGCTACAGCAAACTACGAGACCCAGCATGCAGCAAGACCAAAGAACAGCTGAAATGCGGCACCCAGCAAGGGGTTAAAAAACGGAAGTATCCGAACAGTGTGGGTCTTGTGGTGAGCTGTTACTAACTGAACCTGCGGCGCCTCTTCTCTGACGAAGCTCACAGTGGTGAGCGAAATGCATTAGAGCTACAAGAAAATGCTGTTTTTAATAAATACACCTTTTAAACCGGATGAAGGTTGCGACTCAATTCCTCTCTCGTGTGGAGAGCCTCGTTAAAATATTCATGTGGCCGAGGTCCGGCCCAAGAGAAACGCACCGCCCACCTAGAGCGCCATTCACACCCGAAATTGGACCATGTTGTTGGGAACGTGCAAAACACGAAGGGTGTGAGGTGCCCCCTTAGACTGGACTATGGTCAGGGTCCCAGAAGATGTTGAAAAGGACATTCTCAGGGGGTTTTCCGGCTGGCATAGGAGGCGAAAATTCAAATGCAGTACGCACTGAAGGCTACAGCAAACTACGAGACCCAGCATGCAGCAAGACCAAAGAACAGCTGAAATGCGGCACCCAGCAAGGGGTTAAAAAACGGAAGTATCCGAACAGTGTGGGTCTTGTGGTGAGCTGTTACTACCTGAACCTGCGGCGCCTCTTCTCTGACGAAGCTCACAGTTGTGAGCGAAATGCATTAGAGCTACAAGAAAATGCCGTTTTTAATAAATACACCATTTAAACCGGATGAAGGTTGCGACTCAATTCCTCTCTCGTGTGGAGAGCCTCGTTAAAATATATATATATATATATATATATATATATATATATATATATATATATATATATATATATGTATATATATATATATATATATATATATATATATATATATATATATAGCGGGTGAGGGGGTGGTTGTTGTCTTCGTGGTGCAACTACCAGCTGCAGGATTAGTAGGTCCGTGTTGCTTGCTCTGCTTCAAATCAGCTCTACAGCACTATTTTTGACGTTCTTGGGTACTTGCGTCATTTCCTGCACATGGGTTTATGAGGCGTAGGCTTTAATATATAGATATATATACATATACATATATATATTTCCTGATTTCGCCTCCAGCACACAGGATTCGAATCCAAAGAGACGATGCAGACCCATATTTCGTGCAAATATTCCTTTTTTATTTCATTTACTCGCCCAACACCACCGCCATGACGCGTTTCGGTCCCTCTCGGACCTTGATCACATGACATATATATATATATTCCTCCAATCTCGCCCAGTTAAGAACGGGTCCGACACATGCTAGGATTGCTCAACACTGATTTAATGCCACCAGGATACAGCAAGGAAATGGCGCGATGTGCACACAGTTCTCAGCCCCTTGCAGACGCATTTCGGCGGTTGCCTTCTTCAGTGCCGGGTGTCTGGTGTGTGCTTCAAAATGACAGTCTTTCGCTGGGCTTTTTTTATAAGTCCTACCGAGGACTCTCATTGGCTAGGTGTTGTAGCGGTAGAAGGCGGACAGGGAAAGTTCCCTCCTTCGAGTGTTTTGCCGCTTTCCTACTCCGAAGTCCCCAGATGCTGAACACAGATCCCGCTGCATGGAGCATGCCCTTTTGGAGTCCAAAGCAAGGTACAGTGACCCACCCTGGCATATATATATATATATATATATATATATATATATATATATATATATATCTCAAGCTCCGCAACTCTGCTACCGGGGACCGGCAGCAGAAAGCAACAAGACGGCACTCAATATATATATATTACCTACTGGCGGTCGCCAGTAGGTATATATAGTTAGGATTTTTTCTCTATGGGATTTTTGAAAATTCTATGTCTAATAACTTTGGCGTTTGTGGACGGAATTGGCTGAAATTTTCAGGAAAATGGAACATTTTGTTTCTGAGCAGCCCCTGACAAATTGGGGGGGTTTCATCAAGGGGGGGCCGAGAAAAAAGGGGGGTCCCAAAACGCGTTTTTCCCATGTTCATTTCGATAGGGCGGTTGGCCTCACTTTTAGCTCGAACGGCTGAATGGATTTGCACGAAACTTGGCAAAATTGTAGGGACTGTTAGCCCGATGTGCCTTTGCTAGGTCTCAATATATGTGCTCCAGTGGATTTTGAGTAATTTAGGTTCAAAAAAAGATATATATCTGGGCGGAGCCTAACCACACATCTGATCTGATTGGCTGTCAGCACTTCATCCAAGAAGTGTTGGCAGCCATCTTGGGACCAATATACATGATAGCACCTCATTAAAAAGCATTGTAGTTAATAGAGGGTTTTAGGACTTTAGTTACATTATAAATCATTTGTTGATGGTACCATACTCGTTTTAGGAATTGTGGTGGGTTCTAAGGTGATTTTACCATGTGTAAAAACCTTCTGCTGTGATATCATGAATATTGTTTGAAAGAAAACTAATATCTCATGATTTTCCCACAGTGGTTTGGAAGGGGATCTATAAGCTAAACTGAAAGCATATTTTCTGTAAATTCACATTATCTTTCTCAGTCATGTGAAAATGAAGTCTGACATTCTCAGTAAAACATGTACATCCAACAAGGACAGAGACTGTCAGTTGATTCCTTTGTGTTCTACTGCAGCCTCCTAGAGTGTTCTAAAGAACAACTAGAGCGCTAACAGTCCTACTTATTACAAAGGTATGGCACACCTGAAGCCATCTTGATTGGAATAAAGTAGTAACTCTTAAAACATTTAATTTAAAAAGAAACAACATGAGGGGGTATATTTTGCCATAGAAAGTATGATTAGTGCTGCAGAATGAAAAATTAGGGCACATTTTGAGTGACTTCTCAAATCCTTTTCTATTTCATTAAAACATTCTGACATGCAGTCTCCCAAAATGGCCACCAGAGACAAAAGAGCCCAAATGTAGCCCAAATATCACCCAGATGTAGCCCAAGTATAGCCCAATGACAGAATGTCCCAGAGTGTTCTAAAGAACAACTAGAGCGCTAACAGTCCCACTTATTACAAAGGTATGGCACACCTGAAGCCATCTTGATTGGAATAAAGTGGTAACTCTTAAAACATTTAATTTAAAAAGAAACAACATGAGGGGGTATATTTTGCCATAGAAAGTATGATTAGTGCTGCAGAATGAAAAATTAGGGCACATTTTGAGTGACTTCTCAAATCCTTTTCTATTTCATTAAAACATTCTGACATGCAGTCTCCCAAAATGGCCATCAGAGACAAAAGAGCCCAAATGTAGCCCAAATATCACCCAGATGTAGCCCAACTATAGCCCAATGACAGAATGTCCCAGAGTGTTCTAAAGAACAACTAGAGCGCTAACAGTCCTACTTATTACAAAGGTATAGCACACCTGGAGCCATCGTGATGGGAATAAAGTGGTAACTCTTAAAACATTTAATTTAAAAAGGAACAAAATGAGGGGGTATATTATGCAATAGAAGGTATTATTAGTGCTGCAGAAAGAAAAATTAGGGCACATTTTGAGTGACTTTTCAAATCCTCTTCTATTTCATTAAAAAATTCTGACATGCAGTCTCCCAAAATGGCCACCAGAGACAAAAGAGCCCAAATGTAGCCCAAATATCACCCAGATGTAGCCCAAGTATAGCCCAATGACAGAATGTCTCAGAGTGTTCTAAAGAACAACTAGAGCACTAACAGTCCTACTTATTACAAAGGTATGGCACACCTGAAGCCATCTTGATTGGAATAAAGTGGTAACTCTTAAAACATTTAATTTAAAAAGGAACAAAATGAGGGGGTATATTTTGCCATATGAATTATGACTAGTGCTGCAGAAAGAAAAATTAGGGCACATTTTGAGTGACTTCTCAAACCCTCTTCAATTTCATTAAAAAATTCTGACATACAGTCTCCCAAGATGGCCACCAGAGACAAAAGAGCCTAAATGTAGCCCAAATATCACCCAGATGTACCCCAAGTATAGCCCAATGACAGAATGTCCCAGAGTGTTCTAAAGAACAACTAGAGCGCTAACAGTCTTACTTATGACAAAAGTATGGCACACCAGAAGCCATCTTGATTGGAATGAAGTGGTAAGTCTGAAAACACTCAATTTAAAAAGGAACAACATGAGGGAGTTAATTTTGCCATATAAAGTATGATTAGTGCTTCAGAAAGAAAAATTAGGGATCATTTTGAGTGACTTCTCAAATCCTCTTCTATTTCATTAAAAAAATTCTGACATGCAGACTGAAACATGCACTTTGAATACCAGCAGCAGACGTCCCTGGTGAGCAGTAGCTTTACTACAGTGATCTAATGTGCAACTAGAGTGCTAACATTCAGAATTTATGGCAAATGTGTGACACATCTGAATGCCTTCTTGATGGAACCAAAGTAAACAAGCATTGAAAATGCAATAGATCTCGCCCTCGTTTAAGTTAAAGCCATTCTGTTTGTAATGAGGTGGCTTTTTAGCTTTGCTTTAATTAGTGTTTTTTCAACTTTCATGTAAATAACATGCATCTGTATGCATATAAGTATATGCATGCATGCATTTATGTTTGTATTTATATAGATATACAGATGATATATCATGAACCATCAGGAAGATTTCTCGTTTCTTCTCTCTGCCTGCATTAAAAATTATAGTGATGGCCATGGTGCTCTCGCGCCTTGACTACGGCAACATCACTTACAATGGCGCTCCAGCCTACGCTATTCACCGTTTGCAGCTAGTGCAGAATCAGGCAGCCCGCCTGATCCACGGCCTGCCCAAATTCCATCGGGTTACCCCCTTAATGCAGGCATTGCACTGGCTGCCGGTGAAAGAGCGAGCCTTGTTTAAACTTGGCTGTACCACCTTCCAGGCCAAAATGGGCACCGCCCCGGAGTTTATTTGCTCCGCCATCAAACCTTACATACCTGGCAGAGAGCTTCGATCCACCAACTTGGCCCTGCTAACTACCCCCCGTTTCCGAAAGAAAAAGGCCGGAGGAACGAAATTTGCAGTTCTCGCTCCTGCTTTCTGGAACTCCCTCCCGACGGAACTCCGGATGACATCCTCCTACACTGAGTTCCGGAAGGGCCTCAAAACTCTGCTCTTTTCCCAAGCCTACAAGGTCTGATCCCCCCTGCTCCTGTCACTCCTCGCAGTCCAAAAGCGCCAAGAAACCGCTTGGTAGTAGAGCGCTATATAAACATTTTTAAATTCAAATTTAAATTCAAATATATGTTTATATATGTATGTATATATATATATTCACTGAAAAAACCATAGGCTATAGACCATATATAGTTAGGAATTAGCATTTACAAAACCTTGAAAATTCACTGAAAAAACCATAGGTTATAGACCATATATAGTTAGGAATTAGCATTTACAAAACCTTGAAAATTCACTGAAAAAACCATAGGTTATAGACCATATATAGTTAGGAATTCGCATTTACAAAACCTTATTTTACTCACACAAAACCATTGAAATTCCATATATAGTTAGTTGCACTAACTATATATCGCGCACCCGCAATCCACTGCTGATGATGTCACATATTACATCACTCATGACATGGTCAGTGACATCACTGATGACATCACTGATGACATCTCAAATGACATCACTGATGACATCACTGATGACAACATCCAGTGACTGTATGTTTCTGTAAAGTTAAAATATGTCTTACATATTGAAGAATGAGTGGATGTATAAGTGTCTGGATGAAGGATTTAGTAGGTGCATGACTGACTGTATGAGTGAGTGATTAAATGTGTCTCACTGAGTGCATGGGTTAGTGACTAAACTGTCTTAATTTGTGCATCATTATGTCTGTTGTTCTGTAAACTGTTGCATGTGTTGATAAGTAGCTATATGAGTAACTATATGGGTTATTGATTGGTTGCCCAAGTATTTGTATGGGAGACTGAGTGTGTGTGTGGGTGGCTGGGAGGTGTATGACTCTGTGCATAGATGTGTGAGCAGTTGATTCACTAGATGTATGGTTTCAAAAGTGCATGTGGCAACAGCTGTATGGGCGGTTGACTGTGTGCATGAGTGTATTGGTGAGTGAATGGATATCTCAGTGCTACATGTCAAAGTAAGTACATATGTAAAACACGGTACATGTGAGAGTTGACATATATAAATAACTGTGCATAAGAGCCAGTGAATGTGTGAGTGGCTGTATGGATCATTGTGAACTTGTATCAGGGATTGTATAAGAGAGTACATATGTGTTAGTATATGTTTGAATAAGTAAAGTTTGTATAACTGTATAGTTGAGGAAATGGAGGTGTGATTGATTCTTTGCATGACTGACTAGGTGTGTGAGTAACTCCATGGATGAGTGACAGTCTGTGAGTGTCTGTTTACACTGATTGTATCTAAGGTTATATTAGAGTCTGAAGAGGTTCATCGTATTATCACATGAATGATATCATCAGTGATGTGATCAGTAATGTCAAATGAGATGTCATCAGTGATGTCATCAGTGATGTCATTTGAGATGTCATCAGTGATGTCATTTGAGATGTCATCAGTGATGTCATCAGTGATGTCACTGACCATGTCATGAATGATGTAATATGTGACATCATCAGCAGTGGATTGCGGGTGCGCGATATATAGTTAGTGCAACTAACTATATATGGAATTTCAATGGTTTTGTGTGAGTAAAATAAGGTTTTGTAAATGCGAATTCCTAACTATATATGGTCTATAACCTATGGTTTTTTCAGTGAATTTATATATATATATATATAAATATATTCACTGAAAAAACCATAGGTTATAGACCATATATAGTTAGGAATTAGCATTTACAAAACCTTATTTTACTCACACAAAACCATTGAAATTCGCATATATAGTTAGTTGCACTAACTATATATCGCGCACCCGCAATCCACTGCTGATCATGTCACATATTACATCATTCATCATGACATAGTCAGTGACATCACTGATGACATCACTGATGACATCTCAAATGACATCACTGATGACATCACTGATGACAACATCCAGTGACTGTATGTTACTGTAAAGTTAAAATATGTCTTACATATTGAAGAATGAGTGGATGTATACGTGTCTGGATGAAGGATTTAGTAGGTGCATGACTGACTGTATGAGTGAGTGATTAAATGTGTCTCACTGAGTGCATTGGTTAGTGACTAAACTGTCTTAATTTGTGCATCATTATGTCTGTTGTTCTGTAAACTGCTGCATGTGTTGATCAGTAGCTATATGAGTAACTATATGGGTTATTGATTGGTTGCCCAAGTATTTGTATGGGAGACTGAGTGTGTGTGTGTGGGTGGCTGGGAGGTGTATGACTCTGTGCATAGATGTGTGAGCAGTTGATTCACTAGATGTATGGGTTCAAAAGTGCATGTGGAAACAGCTGTATGGGCGGTTGACTGTGTGCATGAGTGTATTGGTGAGTGAATGGATATCTCAGTGCTACATGTCAAAGTAAGTACATATGTAAAACACAGTACATGTGAGAGTTGACATATATAAATAACTGTGCATAAGAGCCAGTGAATGTGTGAGTGGCTGTATGGATCATTGTGAACTTGTATCAGGGATTGTATAAGAGAGTAAATATGTGTTAGTATATGTTTGAATAAGTAAGGTGTGTATAACTGTATAGTTGAGGAAATGGCGGTGTGATTGATTCTTTGCATGACTGACTAGGTGTGTGAGTAACTCCATGGATGAGTGACAGTCTGTGAGTGTCTGTTTACACTGAGTGTATCTAAGGTTATATTAGAGTCTGAAGAGGTTCATCGTATTATCACATGAATGATGTCATCAGTGATGTGATCAGTAATGTCAAATGAGATGTCATCAGTGATGTAATTTGAGATGTCATCAGTGATGTCATCAGTGATGTCATCAGTGATGTCATTTGAGATGTCATCAGTGATGTCATCAGTGATGTAATTTGAGATGTCATCAGTGATGTCATTTGAGATGTCATCAGTGATGTCATCAGTGATGTCACTGACCATGTCATGAATGATGTAATATGTGACATGATCAGCAGTGGATTGCGGGTGCGCGATATATAGTTAGTGCAACTAACTATATATGCGAATTTCAATGGTTTTGTGTGAGTAAAATAAGGTTTTGTAAATGCTAATTCCTAACTATATATGGTCTATAACCTATGGTTTTTTCAGTGAATATATATATATATATATATATATATATATATATATATATATATATATATATATAACATTTCTATGGCAAAATGAAACCCCTCATTTTGTTCCTTTGCAAATTAAATGTTTTAGGTGTTAACACTTTATTCCAATCAAGATGACTTCAGGTGTGCCATACTTTTGTCATAAGTAAGACTGTTAGCGCTCTAGTTGTTCTTTAGAACACTCTGGGACATTCTGTCACTGGGCTATAGTTGGGCTACATCTGGCTGATATTTGGGCTACATTTGTTTTTTTTTGTATCTGGTGGCCATCTTTGGGCTACATTGGGCTACATTGGGCTACATTTGGGCTCTAACATATATATAGCCCAATGTAGCCCAATATATATTTTTCAAAGTTAATTTTCGTAAAAACCACTGCAGCATATATCTTGAACATAGCAAAGGCACATCGGGCTACCAGTCCCTACAATTTTGTCAAGTTTTGTGGAAATCCATTCAGCCGTTCGAGCTAAAAGTGAGTCCAACCGCCCTATGGAAAACTCAATGTTAAAAACACGTTTTGGGACCCCCCCTTTTTTCTCAACCCCTGCTTGACGAAACCCCCCCAAACTTTCAGGGGACGCTCAGAAACAAAATATGCCATTTTCCTTAAAATTTCAGCCAATTCCGTCCGTCAACGCCAAAGTTATTCGACATAGAATTTTCAGAAATCCCTATTCAAAAAAATCCTAACTATATATACCTACTGGCGACCGCCAGTAGGTAATATATAACATTTCTATGGCAAAATGAAACCTCTCATTTTGTTCCTTTGCAAATTAAATGTTTTAAGTGTTAACACTTTATTCCAATCAAGATGACTTCAGGTGTGCCATACTTTTGTCATAAGTAAGACTGTTAGCGCTCTAGTTGTTCTTTAGAACACTCTGGGACATTCTGTCACTGGGCTATAGTTGGGCTACATCTGGCTGATATTTGGCCTACATTTGTTTTTTTTGTCTCTGGTGGCCATCTTTGGGCTACATTGGGCTACATTTGGGCTCCAACATATATATAGCCCAATGTAGTCCAATATATTAAAGTTAATTTTCGTAAAAACCACTGGAGCATATATCTTGAGACATAGCAAAGGCACATCGGGCTACCAGTCCCTACAATTTTGCCAAGTTTTGTGGAAATCCATTCAGCCGTTCGAGCTAAAAGTGAGTCCAACCGCCCTATGGAAAACTCAATGTTAAAAACACGTTATGGGACCCCCCTTTTTTCTCGGCCCCCGCTTGACAAAACCCCCCCAAATTTTCAGGGGCTGCTCAGAAACAAAATTCAGCCAATTCCATCCAAAGTTATTCGACATAGAATTTTCAGAAATCCCATAGGAAAAAAATCCTAACTATATATACCTACTGGCTATCGCCAGTAGGTAATATATATATATATATATATATATATATATATATATACATATATATATATATATATATATATATATATATATATATATATATATATATATATATATATATATATATTTATAACGAAACCGTTATTCACAACCATTCCTCTCCAGAAGAATAACGGGAGTAAGCCCAGAATTTGTGCTGATTCTTCAGTGATTTATTGTGCAAATGTGTTGCCAGCCATCCGCCATGATGCGTTTCGCCTCCCAAACGAGGCTTGATCACATGACATGCAATGAAACAACCAAGGGGTTTAAATAATCCCAAATGGGGGCGCGGCATACCAGGCTGCATTTAAAGTGAACAGTGCATATGCATTTTTCCTTTTTCAACCTTTTGCCAATTTGAAACAAAATTGAGGGCATAGTGCCCAATTACTTAGATCCCACATAAGTTAACATGTAAAATCAAATACATAGAATTTAAATTCATCTTCATTCTATGTACATAATTAATTACTCAGTTCAAAGGTTTGAACTGTTTACATCATTAATTACACCTGAATATAGATAACTAAAATATCAGAGTTATCAAAAATATATCTATATACAATCTTTTATAGAAAACACATAAATATATATATATATAAGTATCAAAAATATGTTGCTCTATATATATATAAAAAAAGATCATATAAGTATATAGACATTAAAAATTAGTCATGTATACATATCCTGTGGGAAAAGAATAGCAGATCATTCAAATTGATAAGTTTGTGCATAATAATCTATGCTTGTGTTAAATATTTCTTGGAGGAGCACAAGTGAGCAACTTATCCAAGCCACAAACAAGCCACCATCGCCTACCATATATTACTTAAGATAAAACCCCATAATAGCAGCTGTGAAATATACATAAAGTGTTTGAAGTAAAGTGCCCGTGTCAAAATTAAAGGAAAAGAAAATTTCCAATAATAATATCATCATTTTAAAATCATTTCACAGAAAAGATGGAAGTTGTGGATACCGGAGCATTAAAGATTCATACAGTTATTTGATAGCTGTGCTAGATTGATTTTAAAGCATCAGCAGGGGTATGCTTAGCATCCATAATCAGAACATGATCAAGGGCAACTAATTGCACACAACGGGGAGAAATTAAGAAATATATTAGTTAATCTGATGTTGGTTGTACTGGCAAGTAAACACATTATTCTAAGTGAACTTCATAGTTCCTTTAGACAAGTATATAAGTCTTCCCGGTCATTGAGTCCCGCCGGACTCTTACTATTCATTTCTAAAATGTACCTGGTCTCCAAGAGGCGTAACCTGCCTTCTCTATCTCCTCCCCGTTTTAAGGGTAGTACTGTGTCAATTAGATAATATTGAAGAATACTAGGGTCACTGTTGTGCAATAATTCGAAGTGACGTGCCACCGGGTAAGACTGGTCATTGCCAGTTATCGCTCTAATGTGTTGGAGTATACGTTTGTGTGCTGCCTATATAGTTTAAGCCGCAAGGGCACTGCAAAACGTAAATTACAAACTCCATCTTACAAGTCAAGCGTTTAGTGATGGGTATTGGTTTCTCCCTGAATGGACTCACATAATGAGTTTTATTCACCCCATAGCGGCAAGCTTTGCAAGAAGCACATTTTCTGAAGCCTTTATTTACGGCCTCCCATGTGCCGGACAGGGTTGTCTCCAAGTTATTGCTAACCAGGGCATCTGCCATTGTTGGAGACTTACGGAAAGTGATTTCAGGTCTTATGGAGACATCACCCCCAATGATTGGATCCCCCTTTACTAGGTTCCAATTCCTGAGGAAAATCTTTTTAATCTCTGAGTGTTGTTGACAATAAGGGACTATGACTCTGGAGTTGATATGTGTGCTGTCAGGGTTAATTACTGGTTCTTTGATTTTAGGAATTAGGGCCTCTTCTCTTGTTTTAGCTCTAGTCCTTCTAATGGCTTTGTCCAGAACATTTTCTTTATAACCCCTCTCTAGGAAGCGTTTTTTACTCTCCTGTTGTGCAGCTTTACAATCACTGTCCGCGCTACAGATTCTCCTCAACCTAAGCATCTCCCCGTAGGGGATGCTATTGATGAGTTGACGCGGGTGTTGACTCCTGGCGTGAAGTACTGTGTTCCCCGCAGTTATCTTACTATGTAGTCTAGTCCCTATTTTGTGATTGCTGACGAATACCTCTATGTCCAAAAAGTTTACAGAGACATTGTCTATTTGAGAAGTAAATTGCAAATTTAAAGAATTGACATTTATCAATTTAACAAACTCCTCAGCACCTGATTTCGAACCCTTCCAAACTAAAAAGAGATCATCAATATATCTCAGATACAGCATGGCATTGGTTCTCATGATGTCACCGTGTGACCCCAGAAGGACCCGCTCCTCCCACAGCCCCATGTGCAAGCACGCGAAGCTGGGGGAGAAGCAAGCCCCCATGGCCACAACCCTCAGTTGCTGATATATCTGTCCATTGAAAATGAAGTAATTCTGTTCCAAACAGAGTTTTAACATGCCTAAAATCATCCGATTATGGCTGGAACAGTTCTCAGGACGTTTGGATAGATAGTGTTCAGCGGCTTTTATGCCATCGCAATGTCTTATTGACGTATATAAAGAGGTAACATCTAGAGTCATTAAAATATAATTGTCATCCCATTCTAGGTTACTCAGCTTGCAAATAAAGTCTGTTGTGTCTCTCACATAAGAGGGTAATATTCTCACCCATTCTTGTAAAAAGAAGTCAATGTACTTCGAAATGTTTTCTGTGGAACTGTTTATTGCCGATAAAATTTGTCTTCCAGGTGGTATTGATGGATTCTTGTGAACTTTTGGCAATAAATACAGAGTAGGTATCACCGGACAGTCTTTCTTTAAATACTTCAATTCGTCATTCGAAATAAGACCACCACTCCTCCATGCCATTAATTTTGAGTTTTGCTCCAACCAGGCTTTTTTTATTGCTGTAAGATTGCTTTTTTTGTAACAATCCGGGTCTCCCAATTGTGATTCAGCTTCTTTCACATAGTTATCGCGGTGCCAAAGGACGATATTTCCCCCTTTGTCCGCCTGTTTCACAATCACATTTTTATCAGCTTTGAGTTTTCCAATCAAGTTGTTATAGCTTTGATTCTGTCGGCTTATAATGGTATGTTTTTTTATTTGTGGTCACATATAGTTTCTTTAAATCTTTTATGACAAAGTCCTGATATAGATCTAGAATGTTGTGTGTCATGATGGCCAAGAAGGTCGATTTCTTTTTAAAGGAAGTGAATCCTGGAGCATTTTCAGAGCTATTGTTCGGTATCAGGGGCTGTGCCACAGTTTGACCCTCCTGTTGCAAATCCCATATTTCATTCAGGGTTACGTCTTCTCCAGTTGCGAGCAACGTGGGACTTGATGCATCCAAATTCCTTTGTTTCCTGTATGGATGCAAACGATGGTACTTACTTAGTTTAAGTTTCCTGATAAATCTGAAAGTATCCATTCTTAGATTCGCATAATTCATGTTGCTCGGGGGACAGTATGACAACCCCAGACCCAAGATCTGTTTCTCCTTTGTAGTTAAAACAACGTCGGTCAGATTTATGATTGCTGTTGGGTTGAGGTTCAGGCTTGGGCTTGTGTTGGATTTTGAAATCTGTTCCATTTGCCTCTGTTTCCCCGATTGCCCCTCTTCCCTACAGCCGTATTTCCTCTGGTGGCACTTGCCGCGTTGGAGGCGCTTGTTGTTGGCCCTTTGCCGTTTTGTTTGGGGTCTACTTTCGATTATGATCTCAATGTGTCCCGACGACTTTCGCAGAAGCAGTTTACCTCTTGCACCAGAGACAGTTTGGTAAACCCCTCCTGCATGTTTTTTCTCCTTTGATCGTTGTCTGAATCGCTTTCTGCAGCTGAACTCAGATCCGTAGAAGAGGCAGATGCAGTAGTGCCTTTCCTTACTCTTTGACCGCTTTTGCCTACCTGCGCCTTGATGTTGTCATAACGGCGCGCAAAAGTAAAAATTTGGCCGTGAAGGTAATC
This sequence comes from Lissotriton vulgaris, assembly GCF_964263255.1. Classification (NCBI taxonomy): domain Eukaryota; kingdom Metazoa; phylum Chordata; class Amphibia; order Caudata; family Salamandridae; genus Lissotriton; species Lissotriton vulgaris. The sequence continues at coordinate 75,523 of NW_028253046.1, forward strand.
GAGTCTGTCCCGCTCAAATTTAAAAGCTTTTCTCTTCTTGATTATGTCTTCCTCTTTTGCAAGTCTTGCCATCATTTCATCTCTCATTTTGGTTGTTTGGTCTGTATTGTCTATTGTAGCCAATTCTGCTTCCACAGCTTCAATTTCGATCTGCAGTTTCACCCTGTCACTGTCAGCATACTTGGCTAGGATGGCCATCAAGCGTGCAGAATACTCCTAGTTTGTCTCGGCCCATTCAGCCAACATAGCTGGGTCCGGGTTCTCATAGCTCGGAGCCAATGTACTTCTGAGACCTCGTGGAACACGTTTGACCATTAAATAACGAGTCAAGGATTTATGTTCCCACCACTTTGACTGTTCACGTTTCATAAGCTTTTCTAGCTTACAAAATATTTCTCTCACGTTGGGGCCACTAGCGCCTCCCGCAATATGCTCCGAAACGGGTACAAGACTCGCACCCTCCGGATTTTCCACAAACATGTGGTCCACAACTTTCTCTCTGCGCTTCAGCACGTCAGCGTACATATTGGCTCTCATATCCATAACGCTGCTTCAAAGCTGCCTCCAAATCGCCTTACAGCAAGCAGACAAATGGGTTTATGAGGCGTAGGCATATATATATATATATATATTCACTGAAAAAAACATAGGTTATAGACCATATATAGTTAGGAATTAGCATTTACAAAACCTTGAAAATTCACTGAAAAAACCATAGGTTATAGACCATATAGAGTTAGGGATTAGCATTTACAAAACCTTATTTTACTCGCACAAAACCATTGAAATTCGCATATATAGTTAGTTGCACTAACTATATATCGCGCACCCGCAATCCACTGCTGATGATGTCACATATTACATCATTCATGACATGGTCAGTGACATCACTTTGCGAGTAAAATAAGGTAATTCCTAACTATATATGGTCTATAACCTATGGTTTTTTCAGTGAATTTCAATGGTTTTTTAATAGCAAATATCAAAAGCTGTAAAATGTATTCTTCTTTTAAATGAAAAATATATTTTATATCTTTTAATTATAATTGTTTTATGCATCTGCCAAACCCTGACTATGACTGGGGTTGTTCTGGAAATGCTTTTAAAGGACACCTTTCATCAATTGATGACACTTTTTCCCCAAACTGCCTTGGTATATTCCAATATATTACAACAAACAAAAGAGGGGCCTGGTCAGAAACCTGTTCGTGTGCCGCAACTGAGCCAGTTACCAGAAACCATTTTTGTTAGGAACAATAAAGGAGATGACAACTATTATTGGTGCGAGTCTCTTTGCTATTTTTCAAAGACACTTTTTTCTGTCCACTCTCTTCCCTAACTAGAGCGGGGCCTCCCCTTTTTCCCGAGTGGGTTCCGGGTGAGGTGAGGCGTACTCCCACACAATGCTGGGTAAGTCACTAAGCTCATTCTAATTTAAGTGATTTTTGACACTATTTTTAACATGGTAATATATATTGAGCGGGGAGAGACAGTCTCCACCGCCCTGCCTGTGTGCCTAGTATATTGTGCTTGTTCTCCCGAGACCTGTTTTGCACTACATGGTGTTTCACGCTTTTGTCTCTTTAGGAGATACATACAGTTTTGGACTTCCTGCAGCATCCATCTGGGCTCAGAGGAACTGGTAGGATTTATCCATTGTACATCAGCGTGCATCACTGATTTTTTTCTTTATTTTGCAGTCGCAGTTTCCTTAATGGTCCTGAAGAAAGCTTAGACCAATAGTCAGTACAGCTGAAACATGTCGACCTTCACTTACTCTGCCCACACATAGTTATAATTTCAAACTATCTTGGCAGAATTTTTATCTTGACCCAAGCGCCATACTGATTAAACTACTTTTGGCCCTCGGAGTCAATTTTATTTTCACGTTTATCATTTTCATTTTTGCACTGCACCCATTAGCATCACCAGTGAAGCCCATTGCTCTGTATCTACACCATGGTTAATCCATCCAACTCTGCACCATGACTAGGTGCACTGTTTGAGAATTGGATTGGTGACATCTCCCACATGACGACATTCCGCCACATGGGTGGGCTGATGGGAATTTTTCTAACATACCTGGGCTATCACTTCTAGTGCTTCTAATGGTTTCTGGTAACTGGCTCAGTTGCGGCACACGAACAGGTTTCTGACCAGGCCCCTCTTTTGTTTGTTGTAGTTCTATTGGGGCATGAGTGGTTCTGGTCGTTAAATATAGCCCTAGTTGACCCTCCTCACGTATATTTTTTATATTCCAATATATGCCAATGACAGAAATGGAACTGGTCCAACCAATTTTGTCCACAATTTGAGAAAGCAAGGAAACATGTGAATAAATCTCTTTCTGCTCACATGAGAGACTATGGAATGGGTTCAATATACAACAATAACTTGCATTACAACATGCAAGACATCTACAGAGGAGATGGTGTGCACTTCTCAGATGAGGGGAATAGAATATTCCTCCTGAATTTAAAACTGTGCATTGGAACCTACTTGTAGGTACCTAAATCAGCCACAGAACCCAATAGCTCTTTTAAAAGCTACCCTACCTCTGATCATTCTAAACGTTGATCTTTTTCTAACTTTTTTCACTATTTTTCATCAAAGTACGCTCCCCGGTTCGCTTACCGGTGCGCGTACCGGGCGCTCCCCCGCGAAATTTTTCAATTTTTTTTTTGTTTGCCTATATGAGCGTCCTAAGCCCCCCTCAGAAAACCTAGAGGGTCACAAAGTGTCTACCGTGCCCCCTTCTACCCATTCCGAACATTGTTTCCCCTCCATCTTGTGTCTCAATTCTACCGATACACAAAATGGAGGACTCCCGTAACGCTGCTGGTTCGCGTACCGGTGCGCGCACCGGTGAGCGCTCGCTAAAAAAAGGTGGGAAAGTAATTTATAGAAAAACCACTGGAGACAATAGGCCCTACTACATAGCAGTCCCTACCATTTACCCAAATTTGATGGAATTCCATTGAGAAAATTATGCTGTAGAACTGACTAAATATCCTGAGGTAAATTACATGACAGAAACACATATGAAGTGTTAGAATTGACAACCAATTAAAATGTTACTTTAATTTTCTACTATTATTTCATGACATTTGATTGGTTATGTACCTGTATATATATAAAGAAAGAGAGAGAAACACAGCCATTTTGACTACTACTTCCTGAAGTACATTTCAAGAGCATTTTGACTGTGAACTTTAACTTCTTTTTCAAAGGTAAGATATAATTTTAAAAATTTGAAAGGAGAACTATGTTATGCACTTTAAATTAAATAAGGAAAACGTTTTCAGATAGTTACATACTGTCCCTCTATAAGAGTTAGTCATTCAGAAAGACTTAATTATTTAAATTATTGATTGAGTTAGGCTTCTGTGGTATAATTATGAGTTTACTTAGGCTTCATCACGGGCACTTTTTAATAGTTTTATTTCCTGCCTGAAACCATGCACTGCCCAAAGATTACTTCACTGTTAAAAACTCACAAGCACCTGTGTGAACTTAAACCCAACAGTGCCCTATCTCCACTGATATATTTTTTTTAATGCAATTTACAGCAAGAAAATGGAAGCACAACAGAAAGAAAATAATATTTCCTTTCAAATTAAGATTGAAAACAATCCAAAGGAAGAAAATGAAGAAATTGACTTTTTGGATGACACATTAGACGAAGAATTAATTAAATGTGCTGAAGAATGTGAATGTGATTCTTGGAATGAAAAGGAGGACATTCCTGAGGATGTAATGCTACAAATTCTCTTAGATTATGAAAAATCAGAACAATAAATTTAAATTTTAAAAGTTAAAATTGTTTGAGACATTATTCTTTTTAATATGAAAATTATGAAATAGTACCCAAAAAGATAAAATATAAACTGAGACTTAAAATATACTGTGCAACTTTTTTTGTGTTACATATTAAGTTTGCTCATAGTTACTTCCTTTCTCCCACTATATTATCTCCAATGTGTATTTAACATCTCTTTATCATCTCCTGCCTCCATGTTCTTTCTGCTTTCCTCACAGACTATGCTATGAATTCCATATACCACAATAACTTCTGAAACAACATGCAAGATATCTCCAAAGAAAACGGTGTATATTTATTTTTAGACTCTGCATTGGTACCTACATGTTGGTACTTAAATAAAAAAATAAACAAAAAAAAATACAACAAAAAGAACAATCAATAAACATACAATATTTGAACATTCTTTCATTCTTTTTTCCGTATATTACGCTCCCCGGACCGCTTCCCGGTGCGCGTACCGGGCGCTCCCCCCGCAAAAAAAACGATAATTAATGTATTTTTTTTGCCCCGCGGGGCCCTTTTAAAGCCCCCTCATCAAACCTAGGGGGTCAGGGAGGATGTACTCTGCCCCCTTAATATATATATATATATATATATATATATATATATATATATATATATATATATATATATATATATATATATATATATATATATATATATATATATATATATATATATATATATATATATATATGTATATATATATATATATATATATGTGTGTGTGTGTATATATATATATATATATATATATATATATATGCAAAAAAGAAGGAGAGAACTCTGGGTAGTTCTCAAGTTTAGGTGGAAAGCAGCCTCTGTTAGAGCACTCTCAACACCAGCGACACTCTAGATCTGCTCACCTCAAATGTCTGTTTTTCGATCAAAGTTTTTAAGCATAGGATTAGCACAGTGCTATCCAAGCCGAGATAGAAAATGACAAAGTCTTTTGCAATTTATACAGCAAAGTCTTTAAGCATAGGACTAGTACTGTGCTTCCTTGCCGAGCTGTAAAATTACAAAAGCCATTTATCACTCCAGGCACAATATTACAGCTTTGAATGAGTGAAATACCAACTCAAGCCAACCTGAAATGAGTAAAAGCAACCCCTGACACAATTGCATATCTCGGCTTGGATAGCACTGTGCTAATCCTATGCTTAAAAACGTTGTCATTTGAGATGTCATCAGTGATGTCATGAGTGATGTCACTGACCATGTCATAAATGATGTAATATGGGACGTCATAAGCAGTGCATTGCACGCGCAAGTTATAGTGAGTCCAACTAACTATAACGTGGGAATTTCAATGTTTTTATGCGAGTAAAATTTCCACCTAACTATAACTGGTGTGAAACCTATGGATTTTTCAGTGAATATATATCTATATCAAAACAAAGACGCCCCAATGGAGAGAAGTAAAAGGAAATGGGTAACCCAGTAGACCCTTGTAGGCTTGGGCAATGAACAATTGAGGTAAGAGGTGGCCACAAGGGATTTGGTTTGTATATTGACTTGTGATCAATTAGTGAGTTAGTTAACAAAGATCTAACTCTAATGTATCCAAAGGATAACAGCGAAACTTTTCTTTGATGGAGACAATTAATGATGGGTAAGAAATAAGGGAAAAAGCACACGGAAGAGTAATTTTGTCTAAAAAATATTGTATTGAATAAATCAACAAATAAATATACAAGGGATATAATGAACAAATCAATAAAAGCAAAACATTTTATGAACAGATGTATGTACAAATCAACAGGTCAGTTCATAACAGTTCATCAGCTCCTTGAATTCATAGGCAATAACCAGGTCAAGCAATGTACGATGGTTAATTCTTGGTGCAGGTGAATTGCTTTTGGAGATGATGAAGAGGTCGACGTTTCGGTCTTGGTAGCAGATGTCTAAAAGACCATCATCAGGACAGAAATGTTTTTGCAATGAGTGCCCCCTAAGTAAGAACAATATATTCTAATTACTTGTTATGCCTACTGAGAAGAATCAAAACGTGGACACATGCAATATTTTAAAAAAAATTAGACAGAAAAAAACGTGTGCTACACATCCTAGCGATGTGACCTATACCATTTACATTCCCATTTGATTAAACAATTCTGAATCAGTAAAGGCTAGTTCTTCAAAGTCCATTGTTACTGTGAGAGAGAGCAATGTGGAGGTCCATGAGGGTCAGAAGAAGCACACTAGGGAGAAAGCTGGAAAAAACATGCACTCTAATGGAGTGCTTAATACAAAATAAAAAAGCAGTTCCCTAAAAGTGAGCAGTGGAAGGACACAGCTAAAGTAGTTCCCTAAAAGTGAGCAGTGGAAGGACACAACTAAAGAGAATACACCACCAGGGACAGGCACCAGAAGGACAAGGTAAGCCATCAAATTAGAGGCATGCAAATGAGGGTGACTGTAATGCCAATTAATGGTAAGCAATGGGCGGGCTGCAGAGACTCATTATACCCTTGGCAATACCCTTGGCAAGCCACAACGTCTTTCGCAGCCAGACTCGTCCTTAAAGTAACCCCCACACTCCCAGGATGTCAGAGTCATTTATTTTTTGGTTTTCAAAAAAAATTCCTACTTGGGAGTTTGGTTTTGTAAAAGATAAAAGTTTGATGAGCAGCCCTTTTAAATATGACTGCCGCGCACGCGCACCAAACTTTCAGTGCCTTCAGAGGAGCTCTTCTGAAGACACAGAGATCATGGCAGGGCCGGCGGAGTACTTAAAATATAGGGTGTGGTGATCCAAAATTTCTTTTGTATATATTTCTTGTTTGTTAATTAAACATTTCATAATTTAAGTATTTGTTCAACATATATTTCTTTCTCTAGTTTTGTGTATTACTTTGACGTTCAAAGCAAAGATATCACACAGGCCTGGGCCCCTGCTTCTAGTAGTGATTTAGTGGGAATCCACAGAAGTAAAAAGATGAAGAACTGCCGACCAATCCAACATGTGTGATGTCAGTGAGTCTTTGGGTGATGAGAGGGAGTGGGAAAAGGGGTGCAAGAATGACTGATATACAGGAAGAGTTTGAGAGTTTAGGAGTG